>NC_091234.1:11777636-11902636 GCF_040958095.1 Procambarus clarkii
GCTGGTGTGGATGGTTGGTGTGGGTGTTGTGGGTTGAGGGTTTTGTATGGGTGGGGTTGGCTGGTGTGGGTGTGGGTGTGGTTGGCTGGTGTGGTTTTAGTGGGTGTGATTGGCTTGTGGTAGATTGGTGTGGGTGTAGTGTTGGTGTGATTGGGTGGTGTGGATGGTTGGTAAGGGTGTTGTGGGTTGAGGGTTTGGTGTGGGTGGGTGTGGGTGTAGTGGGTGTGGGTGTGGTTGGCTGGTGTGGTTTTAGTGGGTGTGATTGGCTTGTGGTAGATTGGTGTGGGTGTAGTGTGGGTGTGATTGGCTGGTGTGGATGGTTGGTGTGGGTGTTGTGGGTTGAGGGTTTGGTGTGGGTGGGTGTGGGTGTAGTGGGTGTGATTGGCTTGTGGTAGATTGGTGTGGGTGTAGTGTGGGTGTGATTGGCTGGTGTGGATGTTGGGTTCGCTGGAGTGGGTGTGATAGGTTGGTGTGGCTGTAGTGGGTGTGGTATGTGATGTGGGTGTGGGTGGTGGGTGTGGGTGTGGGTGTGGGTGTGGGTGTGGGTGTGGAGGTTTAATGCACTGGGTCCCAGAAGGATACAGACTGAGAATGGGTGCCTCTAGTGGTACCTCACTTTTTTTTTTGTTCGTAATGCTTCAAATTATTATATACTTTTGAATTTTGTTAGATTTTCTATAAATTTTATTAGTTTTCACATTTTGTTTATTCTGTCCAATAAAAGCAACATAGAACACTTTCAAAGGCGTTGACCCCCACCGACCATTGGTGACCCTCGTCCCACTGGTCGCATGACAAGCTACACACACCAGCTAAACCCACAAGCTGCACCCACAAGCTGCACTCACAAGCTGCACCTACCAGCCACACATACCAGCCACACCCAACAGCTAAACACACTAGCTACACCCACTAGCTACACCCAACAGCTAAACACACTAGCTACACCCAACAGCTAGCTACATACACTAGCTAAACACAACAGCCACACACACACACACACACACAAGCCACACACACACACACACACACACACACAGCCACACCCAACAGCTACACCCACTAGCTACACCCAACAGCTAAACACACTAGCTACACCCACTAGCTACACCCAACAGCTAGCTACATACACTAGCTAAACACAACAGCCACACACACACACACACACACAAGCCACACCCAACAGCTAGCTACATACACTAGCTAAACACAACAGCCACACACACACACACACACAAGCCACACCAAACAGCTACACACACTAGCTACACCCAACAGCTAGCTACAAAACACAACAGCCACACACACACACACACACACACACAAGCCACACCCAACAGCTACACACACTAGCTACACCCACTAGCTACACCCAACAGCTAGCTACAAAACACAACAGTCACACACACACACACACACACACACACACAAGCCACACCCAACAGCTAAACACACTAGCTACACCCACTAGCTACACCCAACAGCTAGCTACAAAACACAACAGCCACACACACACACACACAAGCCACACCCAACAGCTACACACACTAGCTACACCCACTAGCTACACCCAACAGCTAGCTACAAAACACAACAGTCACACACACACACACACACACACACACACACAAGCCACACCCAACAGCTAAACACACTAGCTACACCCAACAGCTAGCTACAAAACACAACAGCCACACACACACACACACACACACACGTTCATGAATCTGTACACCTGTTGATTGACGGTTGAGAGGCGGGACCAAAGACCCAGAGCTCAACCCCCGCAAACACAACTAGGTGAGTACAACTAGGTGAGTACAAGCCACACCCAACAGCTAAACACACTAGCTACAAAACACAACAGCCACACACACACACACACACACACACAAGCCACACCCAACAGCTACACCCAACAGCTACACACCCTAGCTACACCCACTAGCTACACCCAACAGCTAGCTACAAAACACAACAGCCACACACACACACACACACAAGCCACACCCAACAGCTACACACACTAGCTACACCCACTAGCTACACCCAACAGCTAGCTACAAAACACAACAGCCACACACACACACACACACACACACACAAGCCACACCCAACAGCTACACACACTAGCTACACCCACTAGCTACACCCAACAGCTAGCTACATACACTAGCTAAACACAACAGCCACACACACACACACACTCGTGTCTTTGAGACAGGAGTTCATCAAAATTTTCACTGATTATAAGAGTCTGATCCTTCATACTGTATTATGTAATTAATTAATCTGACAAACAATTAAGCTACTCACTTGACTGAGTGTATGTTTTTGACTGACTAGATGGATTGATTAGGCACCAATGAGATGACACGAAATAAATTTTATGGTTACTGCAAGATTGGGAGGAGGGAACCATCTTCTTCCGGCGGGGTTTACCAATCCCCCATTTTAATTAATGAATCTGTAACCATATTTAATTCCTTTTGGGATTGCGTGAAAGATTCCGATGGTGATTTATTTCTACGTTGTTTTTCGTGTAGCTTTTGAGTCTATTATACTTTTAGTGACAGTACCTAACCAACCCTTCAATATTGAAATTGTTTCCAGTTTCCAATGGGATATTTATTATTATGAAAACACATTGATTTTTAAAATTTATATTAAAAACAACATTTTTCGTTGATCTTATATATATTAAGCCTGATTTAGGACTTATTGCATATATTTTGAGTTTGCAAGTATTAATTTTTATACCAATAATATTACAATTAGTGAAAATAGGTTAAGTGATGGGACATACCAATAGACAATGTCTCTTCTTTCAAATACCTTGGAGTCTCTGTCCCTTGTACCTCAACTGCAATCAATAAGTTACATCAACAATATAGAGACAGACTCAAGGCTCTCAGAACTGTAGTGGGGTACAGCCCGAAATATGGTGTTAATATTAGAATAGTAAGAATGATGTATTTAGCGTATAATGGTCTCTGATAGACTATCATGTACCAGCTTTGGTCCTGCAGAATGGCAAAAGTATTGATAGACTGGAAAAAATACAAAATGAAGCGTCCTATAACTACCAAAGTTCTCAACATGCGGAAAGAATTAAATTAATCTTATGATGGGACTTATCAAATAGGTCCCTTAAAAGTGTTATTAGACGAGAACTCCTGGATGAACTTGAAGAAAGTAAAACAGTGCAAAACTGGACAGTGTTTCTGTTTATGTCTAGAATGGGAACCCCTGTAAGAGAACCTCTTGAAACACTTATCACATTCAAAAGGCTTCTCCCCTGTATGGAGTCGACGGTGTTCTGTTAAGGCTTCTTTTCGCTTATTTACTTTTTGGCAAATATCACATATATTTATCCCTTGTTTATATTCCCTTGCAAATATTTGTCATCCCTTGCAAATATTTATCCCTTGTTTTATCTGTGGGATTAGTGTTGTTACCATTAGAATTATATTTATCAATAGGTAATATTGGTGGGTACAATAATGAAATAACTCATGCTGCATTAGAAAACCTTCGCCATAAAATAATTAATCAATTGTTAGAACAAGATATAAACTTTGGACAATATATTAAATTGGGGCCTCCACAGTCTATAACCACACCACAAATAACACCAGATATGATATATTTATCTGCCATAAATGAAATAATACGCATTTATCCCCAATGTATAAACATAATTGGTATGGATGGAACTACCACAAATTCTTTAGAAGAGAACAAGATGATTTTAAGCATGCTTAGTCAGTTTGATGTAAACAGCCTTGGTCAAGCAATTACTCACAAGATTAATTCTAAAACCTATGATAGAGATTCTAAAGTGATAGATATGAGTAATTATATCATTAATGAAGCTAAATATAAACATTATCCCATTCAAACTGCAGATTTGGAATTTCAAGAAGTAGAAAATTTAATTTCAAATTCTAAAAGGGATATATTAATTTTATGTTTAGCTTTGATATTTTTAATTGTCAGTCTGTTCCTCTTTCTCTTCAAGAAGCAACTTTATTCTTTTTATACACTAGGCATAAGTAATTGTTTTTATATATATTGGTCTCTTTCTACAGCTTGGTTAAATTAAAATCCATAATAAATATTATATGAGTGTGTGTGTGTGTGTGTGTGTGTGTCTGTGTATGTGTGTGCATCCGGTGGTATTCTGAGGCCCCCAAAATAACAACTTGGACCATTTTTATATAAAGAGCTTCACACCAACAGAGAGATCAGACAAGACTCAATTCGTCTCGTTGATAGAGCCGGTGCCTGTCTGGGTGTACGTCTTTATGCTGGGTCCAGTCCCATTCCCTTTTTTAATTCTACTAACTCCAAAGGTTTTAATGAGTAAATGTCCTCCATTGTACAAGGTGAATACATGCTTGTCATATGTGGCAAAGACCTCGATCCCCTTCACATCATATGGAATGGTATCCGTATGGATAGTTCCCTTCCCAAAATTAGCATGTCATTGTTCACTCTGAACAAAATCGACCCAAATGAGTTTCCCTTAACTCAATCTACCCCAGACCTTTCCCCCCAAAAAAAAACACCAACATCAAAAAGACATTATCAGATGATAATGATCTTAACCCACCCTTCAAGAAAAGAAAGAAAAATGCCATCAGAAGTAGGTTTGGAATGGTGAACCGAGACGATGAAGATTCATCTGAAGATTCATCTGAAGATTCATCTGAAGATTCATCTGAAGATTCATCTGAAGATTCCTCCTCGGAATCCTCTGACGAGGGGTTCCTCTCATTGATCAAGTAAGTAATGACATTTCCCATAAATATTGGTGTTGGCGTTATGGTGTGTTAACTCAATGGCTCCCTGAAGTCCATTGGGCCAAATATTATATACAGTATCGGATAACATAATACTCGCCGGAGCTTCGAGACTTGAGCTCTTCGTCGCTGGCCACTAGATTGTCCTCAATGAATAAAAAGGATGTGATAGCTCCTTACTCCCTCAGTCTACCTCGTAGTTCACGCCCAGTGACAACATGTGTTTAAATCCTTGAAGAAATCCATTCAGTATAGTGAGTGAAGTCGTATTCTCGTCGTTCCTTCTTAAGGGTTATAGTATTAATTTTTTTTTGTTTTTGTTTTGTGTGTGTGTAATTTTTGTAATTTTGGTGATGAATAATTGTCTAAAATTGAATTTTATGGAATGCCTAGGGATGTAAAAATTACAATGTAAAATTTACCAGCAATGAATATTGTTTCTCAATGATCATAGGGTTCTTTTTTTTTATAGTTTGGATGTTTATAGACTAATTTAATAATGGTCTGATTGTAACCACCTAAAAAAATTTCAGGACCCCAGTACTAAGCGGCTCATCAATCATCTGAACATGGCGCATGTTGGACCTGACACACAGTCCTCTTCCAACCCAGACAATAAAATCCCACCACAAAGAAACTGTCACTCAGGCAGTTGTCTAGAGGCTGGGTTTGTGCCCCGGGGCAGTGACAATGGACAACAGCAACCATCTCAACATAACATTTCTCAGTCCCAACATAGTCAAGGGCACATCAAAGATGTCGCTGGTGGATGCCATGAAGGCATGGACGATGGGGCAATGGGCGAGACGAAGGGACAAAAAGTGTGTGAATGTGGCACTGTGGGGGGGGGGGAGGCTCTCGTCTCCTGGCGATGCCCACATCAACACACTCTTGAGTGGTTAGATGAACAATCCCATCAACAGCAACAAAAAATACAGCAACCACATCAAAAAAATAACATTTTGGGGAGTAGGGATGATGAAAGAGATGCAGATTCTGCCCAGACCACTAGTAATGAAAAGAAGGTTCGTTCTCCACGTTTCAGTGACTATTGTGAGGGTCAGTCAGCTCCATCCAACACTCAGGCTAATCCCAAGGTTGTAAGCATTGACTCGTCGTTTTACCAGTTCCTGAAGTTGGCACCCCCCAGTTTAGCCTACTACCCTCCTCTTAACAATGATCATGCAATGACAGCAGATGGAAATGAGGTTGATGATGTACAACCGATCGATCTCTCCCTTAAATCTAAATCATCAGCATCGCCAAAACTAACCTCTGTACAGTCAGCTCCATCCAACACTCAGGCTAATCCCAAGGTTGTAAGCATTGACTCGTCGTTTCTTAACAATGATCATGCAATGAGAGCAGATGGAAATGAGGTTGATGATGTACAACCGATCGATCTCTCCCTTAAATCTAAACCATCAGCATCGCCAAAACTAACCTCTGTACAGTCAGCTCCATCCAACACTCAGGCTAATCCCAAGGTTGTAAGCATTGACTCGTCGTTTTACCAGTCCCTGAAGTTGGCACCCCCCGGTTTAGCCTACTACCCTCCTCTTAACAATGGTCATGCAATGAGAGCAGATGGAAATGAGGTTGATGATGACGAACACAGATTCATATACTTTATTGCGGCCCATTATAGCTTCTGCACAAGCATCTAAACTATCAGAAGGTGGTTCAAGAAACTTACCAACTGGAAATTTTTTTTTACGGCAAATCATAACATCTACATCTAAAATCCAAGGTGGAGTCATATGGGGTACGGTTCTCATATCACAATATGACCTTAAAGTGTAAGTGTGGAAAAATAAATGTCCAGGTAAAAGACCATGAAATAGTGCTCGTTTGAAGAGGAATGGATGGTCGTATCCATCAGTGTTATAACCAGTAGCGAAAATATGTTGAGGTTTGCTTAGTAACTCCAAAGATCGAGAAAGAGTCTCTTTTTCTGAAGAATATAATTCAACATGGATCGAAATTCCTTGTTTAGTTATCATGGAAAATTCTCTATTTTTGTTTTGAGAATTTGGATAATATACAACCAAAAGGGTATTTATGTCACTTAATTCTGTTGGATATTGGGCATTCATTACAGTTGCTGTCTGAAAAGAAGTAGCAACTAACCTATCATATGAACTATCCCCTAGAGGAATGGCACCAGTTAAATCATGCCGACTAGTTTCTATATCAAATGAGGGGATCCGATATGGTGGAAAAAAGTTGTCGATATCCCCACTCACAAAAACAAGTTGATTGTCATGTACTTTAAATAAACCCCTAGATTGAAATTTTGGATTGTGTCGTCGTTCACAGTCAAAATAACATTGGTATGAATTAAAATATTTACCCATAGCATTAATATCAAATGGATGATAGTTATATTTTAGAAAGTTAAAGAGATCCATACACCTACGATAACCTTTACAAAAAACGCGAGCGGCACCCAGCAAACATTTTCATGTTTTTAAAACATCCTAAAAACAACATTTCATTGTTTTCAGCACGTTTATAATTACGTTTAGAAAAGGTTTTTTGAGAACTTTTATATACAACCTTAGAACGTAAATAATTAACATTTCTAAAAACTTTTTTATAATCTTTTAATTACCTACATTAAAACGTTTAGGGTAAATTAGGGTATAATAATTTTTTAATTCATATCTGAAATAGGGAGAGAAAGAAAGAAGACATATCTGAGAAAGAAATGGACATCCTATATATGTATGTGTAAATTACAAATAAATAGGGTACAAAAAGAGAATTAAAATATTATATTTATTTAATTAAGAATGAGTAATACAACAAAATATATGTAATAGCTCGAAATATATAGACTATATCTATAACAGAATATAAAAGTAAAAATTTAAAAATCTATAAAAATCTATATATGCAATATGTGAACACAATAGATTTTGTGATCAAGCAGCCTGTGATTCATGTCATGCTGAGATCAGTCTGACGTTACAAGCAGTTATTGTTACTTAAAACTAAAACAAATAAAATTTTCCGAGTATACATATAACACTATAGTTTTTCTATGACTAATAATAAAAATCTATTAATCAAAAGTTTAGGACTAATTAACTAAAAATAAAAATCTACAAGTGAATGTAAACACAGTCAAGTATAATATTCATGTAGAAAGAGAAAGAAAAAGAGAGAGAGAAGGAAAGAAAGAGAAAGAAAGAAAGGGAGAAAGAGAGAAAGAAAAGAAAAAACAGTCATGTTTAATATTCATATTAGCACCATGCAATATAACTTAGATTAAGTAAAAATCTCAGACATTTTTAAATCAAATGAAATATGAGAGCCAGAGAGAGAGAGCGAGAGCCAGAGAGAGAGCGCCACAGAGCCAGAGAAAGAGAGAGCCAGAGAGAGAGCGTGAGTCAGAGCCAGAGAGAGAGCGTGAGTCAGAGCCAGAGAGAGAGAGAGCCAGAGCCAGAGAGAGAGAGAGAGAGCCAGAGCCAGAGAGAGAGAGAGCCAGAGAGAGAGAGAGAGAGAGCCAGAGAGAGAGAGCCAGAGCCAGAGAGAGGGAGAGAGAGAGAGAGAGCCAGAGAGAAAGAGAGAGCCAGAGAGAGAGAGAGAGCCAGAGCCAGAGAGAGAGAGAGAGAGCCAGAGAGAGAGAGAGAGCGTGAGCCAGAGCCAGAGCTAGAGAGAGAGTCAGAGCCAGAGAGAGAGAGAGAGCCAGATAGAGATAGAGCCAGAGCCAGAGAGAGAGAGAAAGAGAGAGAGAGAGAGAGAGAGAGAGAGAGAGAGAGAGAGAGAGAGAGAGAGAGAGAGAGAGAGAGAGAGAGAGAGAGAGAGAGAGAGAGAGAGAGAGAGAGAGAGAGAGAGAGAGAGAGAGAGAGCCAGAGAGAGCGAGAGAGCCAGAGAAAGAGAGAAAGAGAGAGAGAGAGAGAGAGAGAGCCAGAGCCAGAGAGAGAGAGCCAGAGCCAGAGAGAGAGAGAGAGAGCCAGAGAGAAAGAGAGAGCCAGAGAGAGAGAGAGCCAGAGCCAGAGAGAGAGAGAGAGCCAGAGAGAGAGCCAGGGAGAGAGAGCCAGAGCCAGAGAGAGAGAGAGAGAGAGCCAGAGCCAGAGAGAGCCAGAGCCAAAGAGAGAGAGAGCCAGAGCCAGAGAGAGAGAGAGAGAGAGAGAGAGAGACAGAGAGAGAGAGAGAGCAAGAGAGCCAGAGAGAGAGTGAGAGAGAGAGCCAGAGAGAGAGAGTGAGAGAGAGAGCCAGAGAGAGAGAGAGCCAGAGAGAGAGAGAGCCAGAGAGAGAGAGAGCCAGAGAGAGAGCAAGAGAGCCAGAGAGAGAGAGAGAGCCAGAGAGAGAGAGAGAGAGAGAGAGAGAGAGAGAGAGAGAGAGAGAGAGAGAGAGAGAGAGAGAGAGAGAGAGAGAGAGAGAGAGAGAGAGAGAGAGAGAGAGCCAGAGAGAGAGAGCCAGAGAGAGAGAGAGAGAGCAAGAGAGCCAGAGAGAGAGCGAGAGAAAGAGAGAAAGAGAGAGACAGACAGACAGAGACAGAAAGACACACACACAACAAAAGAGGAGACAGAACAAAATTAAGGCAAGGAGAGAGAAGACAGAACAGAAACAACAGAGAGAGGAGAGAAATGAGAAATCATTGAAGAGAAGGGGAAGAGAAACACAAGATAAGAAAAAGATACAAGAAAAATATACAAGATAAAAATGACATAAATGAATACCACAAATATAAAAAGTAAAGGAAGAGAGAAGCTAGAAGAGACAGGAAACGAGAGGTGTTAGAAGAGAGGAGGAAAGGAGAGATTAAAAGACAAGAAAAACAGGAGAGAAACGTAAAAGAAATAAAAAAAAGGGACATTTGTGAGGAGAGAAAATAAAGAGACCAGAGAAGACCATATATCAAGAGTGTGAGGATAAAGACTTATATATTTTCTTAGTAGACATCCTCTGGCTCTTGTTGCCCCTCTTGTATACGAATTGTACTTGCAAGTTTTCCCTGAAAAGATATTAACAAAATTAATATTTAATTATTTATTTATATAAATTACACACACACAAACTTTATATATATATATATATATATATATATATATATATATATATATATATATATATATATATATATATATATATATATATATATATATATATATATATACATATATATATATATATATATATATATATATATATATATATATATATATATACATATATATATATATATATATATATATATATATATATATATATATATATATATATATATATATATATATATATATATATTATTAAATATGACCGAAAAAGTAAGATTAATAATTCTAACACGAATTTTCTCAATCTTTCGTACATTACGCTTCACTGTTGGAGGTAAATCAAAAATCAATTCTCCAAAATTCATTTTTATTTCTAGTCTGACGCGACACGGGCGAGTTTCGTAAAACTTATTACATTTTCAAAGACTTTAGTTCACAAATACACAACTGAATAGAACTTACTTATCTCCGATTTTATATCTACATTTGAGTGAGGTGGGAGGGGTGATGTGGCATTAACACAAGACAGAACAAGAGGGGATATTAATAGGGTATTAAAAGTATCAACACAAGACAGAACACAAACAATGGGTATTGAATAGAAGTGTTTGTAGAAAGCCTATTGTTCCATATTTCTTGATGCTTCTATATTGGAGCGGAGTCTTGAGGTGGGTAGAATATAGTTGTGCAATAATTGGCTGTTGATTGCCGGTGTTGACTTCTTGATGTGTAGTGCCTCGCAAACGTCAAGCCGCCTGCTATCGCTGTATCTATCGATGATTTCTGTGTTGTTTACTAGGATTTCTCTGGCGATGGTTTGGTTGTGGGAAGAGATTATATGTTCCTTAATGGAGCCCTGTTGCTTATGCATCGTTAAACGCCTAGAAAGAGATGTTGTTGTCTTGCCTATATACTGGGTTTTTTGGAGCTTACAGTCCCCAAGTGGGCATTTGAAGGCATAGACGACGTTAGTCTCTTTTAAAGCGTTCTGTTTTGTGTCTGGAGAGGTTTCCACACTGCAGTCTACACTAAGGAAACAAACATAGGAATGTGCCTAAATGCCAACAGCGACTGCCCTGACAGGTACAAGAGGAGTGTTGTTAACGCATATGTCGACCGTGCTCTCAGCCACAGCTCAGAATGGAAGCAAGTCGACGAAGAACTCTGTAGGGTAAGGCAGGTCGTAGTCAATAACGGCTTCTCCAATGGTTTCGTCGAAGACATCATAAGAAGGAAAGTGAAAAGCCATGCAACCTCTGAAGAGACAACTAACACAACACCTATACCCCCTATTAGACTATTTTACAGGAACTTCTTTTCCACAGCTCATAAAACGGAGGAAAGGGTCCTGAAAGATATTGTTAATAGAAACGTTATCCCTACAGACAAAAATCAGAGGATACAACTGACGATTTACTATAAAACCAGAAAAACGGCCAGCCTACTCATGAGAAACTCTCCAGACACAAAACAGAACGCTTTAAAAGAGACTAACGTCGTCTATGCCTTCAAATGCCCACTTGGGGACTGTAAGCTCCAAAAAACCCAGTATATAGGCAAGACAACAACATCTCTTTCTAGGCGTTTAACGATGCATAAGCAACAGGGCTCCATTAAGGAACATATAATCTCTTCCCACAACCAAACTATCGCCAGAGAAATCCTAGTAAACAACACAGAAATCATCGATAGATACAGCGATAGCAGGCGGCTTGACGTTTGCGAGGCACTACACATCAAGAAGTCAACACCAGCAATCAACAGCCAATTATTGCACAACTATATTCTACCCACCTCAAGACTCCGCTCCAATATAGAAGCATCAAGAAATATGGAACAATAGGCTTTCTACAAACACTTCTATTCAATACCCATTGTTTGTGTTCTGTCTTGTGTTGATGCTTTTAATACCCTATTAATATCCCCTCTTGTTCTGTCTTGTGTTAATGCCACATCACCCCTCCCACCTCACTCAAATGTAGATATAAAATCGGAGATACGTAAGTTCTATTCAGTTGTGTATTTGTGAACTAAAGTCTTTGAAAAGTAATAAGTTTTACGAAACGCGCCCGTGTCGCGTCAGACTAGAAATAAAAATGAATTTTGGAGAATTGATTTTTGATTTACCTCCAACAGTGAAGCGTAATGTACGAAAGATTGAGAAAATTCGTGTTAGAATTATTAATCTTACTTTTTCGGTCATATTTAATAATATATGTCTACAGGAAAGACTGCTACCAAAATATACTAATATATATATATATATATATATATATATATATATATATATATATATATATATATATATATATATATATTTATATAATTTCGTAAACCTCACCCTGTAAACATTCATGTTTCTACATGTTAAACAAGCTACGAGGATGAGGGAAGGGGATGTTCCCTCCATGCTGGATATTATATTTACCAGGAAAGAGAAAGATATATTTATCATTCAGTACCTCCCTCCTTTGGTACCTCCCTTTTCCTCCTTTCAGTACCTCCCTCCTTTTACCCAAGTGACATTGTCACTTGGGTAAAAGTGACCATGTCTTTTTGGGAATAAAGTATGCAATGCATTATAATCTGGAAGAAAATTAGCTTGAAGCAGTTGAAAAACCTGACTTGTGGAGAGGTCATTATGGGGAACTCAGATATTTCCTTAAGGAATTTGACAAACACTTGCTGTTAGGACATGAAGTAAATGAGATGTATGTCAAGTTTTGTGAAATATATGATAATGGCACAACAAAATTTATACTAAAGCAGAGATGCAGAACTAGGAAAAAGGGAAAAATTGCCCAAACATAAAAGCAATACAAAGATGCGAGAAACAACAATAGCAGTAAGGAGAGGGGCAGAAAGACTATGACTTTCGGTCATATTCAACAACACAAATATACATACACACACACACATTATTGGAAAAAATTGGAATTGGAATATTGGAAAAAATAATTAAAACTAAATGGGTAGAACACCTGGAGACAAATGATATAATTTCAGACAGACAGTATGGTTTTCGATTTGGAAGATCCTGTGTATCGAATTTACTCAGTTTCTATGATCGAGCAACAGATATATTACAGGAAAGAGATGGTTGGGTTGACTGCATCTATCTGGACCTAAAAAAGGCATTCGACAGAGTTCCACATAGAGAGGTTGTTCTGGAAACTGGAAAATATTGGAGGGGTGACAGGTAAGCTTCTAACATGGATGAAAAATTTTCTGACTGATAGAAAAATGAGGGCAGTAATCAGAGGCAATGTATCGGACTGGAGAAATGTCACAAGTGGAGTACCACAGGGTTCAGTTCTTGCACCAGTGATGTTTATTGTCTACATAAATGATCTACCAGTTGGTATACAGAATTACATGAACATGTTTGCTGATGATGCTAAGATAATTGGAAGGATAAGAAATTTAGATGATTGTCATGCCCTTCAAGAAAACCTGGATAAAATAAGTATATGGAGCACCACTTGGCAAATGGAATTTAATGTTAATAAATGCCATGTTATGGAATGTAGAACAGGAGAACATAGACCCCACACAACCTATACATTATGTGAGAAATCTTTAAAGAATTCTGATAAAGAAAGAGATCTAGGGGTGGTTCTAGATAGAAAACTATCACCTGAGGACCACATAAAGAATATTGTGCGAGGAGCCTATGCTACGCTTTCTAACTTTAGAATTGCGTTTAAATACATGGATGGTGATATACTAAAGAAATTGTTCATGACTTTTGTTACGCCAAAGCTAGAATATGCAGCTGTTGTGTGGTGCCCAACAACAGAAGTTGGCCCATATCTTAAGAAGCACATCAACAAACTGGAAAAGGTGCAAAGACATGCTACTAATTGGCTCCCAGAACTGAAGGGCAAGAGCTACGAGGAGAAGTTAGAAGCATTAAATATGCCAAAACTAAAAGACAGAAGAAAGAGGTGATATGATCACTACATACAAAATAGTAACAGGAATTGATAAAATCAACAGGGAAGATTTCCTGAGACCTGGAACTTCAAGAACAGGACGTCATAGATTGAAACTAGCTTAACACAGATGCTAAAGAAATATAAGAAAATTCACTTTCGCAAATAGCGTGGTAGACGGTTGGAACAAGTTAGGTGAGAAGGTGGTGGAGGCCAAGACTGTCAGTAGTTTCAAAGCGTTATATGACAAAGAGTGCTGGGAAGACGGTCTCATCCTGTAACTACACTTAGGTAATTACACACACACACACTATATATATATATATATATATATATATATATATATATATATATATATATATATATATATATATATATATATATATATATATATATATATATATATATATATATATATATATATATATATGTATATATATATATATATATATATATATATATATATATATATATATATATATATATATATATATATATATATATATATATATATATATATGTCGTACCTAGTAGCCAGAACTCACTTTTCAGCCTACTATGCAAGGCCCGATTTGCCTAATAAGCCAAGTTTTCATGAATTAATTGTTTTTCGACTACCTAACCTACCTAACCTAACCTAACCTAACTTTTTCGGCTACCTAACCTAGCCTAACCTATAAAGATAGGTTAGATTAGGATAGGTAGGGTTGGTTAGGTTCGGTCATATATCTACGTTAATTTTAACTCCAATAAAATAAAATTTACCTCATACATAATGAAATGGGTAGCTTTATCATTTCATAAGAAAAAATTAGAGAAAATATATTAATTCAGGAAAACTTGGCTTATTAGGCAAATCGGGCCTTGCATAGTAGGCTGAGAAGTGCGTTCTGGCTACTAGGTACGACATATATATATATATATATATATATATATATATATATATATGTCGTACCTAGTAGCCAGAACTCACTTGTCAGCCTAATATGCAAGGCCCGATTTGCCTAATAAGCCAAGTTTTTATGAATTAATGTTTTTTAGACAACCTAACCTACCTAACCTAACCTAACCTAACTTTTTCGGCTACCTAACCCAACCAAACCTATAAAGATAGGTTAGGTTAGGTTAGGTAGGGTTGGTTAGGTTCGGTCATATATCTTCGTTAATTTTAACTCCAATAAAAAAAAATTGACCTCATACATAATTAAATGGGTAGCTTTATCATTTCATAAGTAAAAAATTAGAGAAAATATATTAATTTATGAAAACTTGGCTTATTAGGCAAATCGGGCCTTGCATAGTAGGCTGAGAAGTGCGTTCTGGCTACTAGGTACGACATATATATATATATATATATATATATATATATATATATATGTCGTACCTAATAGCCAGAACGCACTTCTCAGCCTACTATTCAAGGCCCGATTTGCCTAATAAGCCAAGTTTTCATGAATTAATGTTTTTTCGACTACCTAACCTACCTAACCTAACCTAACCTAACTTTTTCTGCTACCTAACCCAACCTAACCTATAAAGATAGGTTAGGTTAGGTTAGGTAGGGTTGGTTAGGTTCGGTCATATATCTATGTTAATTTTAACTCCAATAAAAAAAAAATTGACCTCATACATAGAGAAAAGGGTTGCTTTATCATTTCATAAGAAAAAAAATATAGTAAATATATTAATTCAGGAAAACTTGGCTTATTAGGCAAATCGGGCCTTGAATAGTAGGCTGAGAAGTGAGTTCTGGCTACTAGGTACGACATATATATATATATATATATATATATATATATATATGTCGTACCTAGTAGCCAGAACGCACTTCTCAGCCTACTATGCAAGGCCCGATTTGCCTAATAAGCCAAGTTTTCATGAATTAATATATTTTCTCTATTTTTTTTCTTATGAAATGATAAAGCTATCCATTTCATTATGTATGAGGTCAATTCTTTTTTTTTTGGAGTTAAAATTAATATAGATATATGACCGAACCTAACCAACCCTACCTAACCTATCTTTATAGGTTAGGTTAGGTAGCTGAAAATGTTAGGTTAGGTAGTCGAAAAAACATTAATTCATGAAAATTTGGCTTATTAGGCAAATCGGGCCTTGCATAGTAGGCTGAGATGTGCGTTCTGGCTACTAGGTACGACACATTATATATATATTTATATATATATTTATATATATATTTATATATATATATATATATATATATATATATATATATATATATATATATATATATATATATATATATATATATATATATATCGGACAATTAGTAAAAAAAAAAAAATAAATAAATTATTTTACCTTGTACCTAGATCCACCAGGCCTGTTTGGTGCATGTTTCAGTACTTCAGTCAGAAATCTGGAAGGTCACATCCTCCTCCTCAACTTGTGGATGTGCGTTGATAGATGATTCTGTAAAATTAAGTTATTTATATAATAATAAATTCAGTATAACAATAATATTCTGTAAAATTAAAAGTAATTTATACATCAATCAGATAAAACTCTCCAGAGATGGTGATACACAACATATAAAGGACAAGCTTCAGAACAAAATATGCATTTAGGAATAAGGTTTTGTACATGTAGGTAGCACATGAGAAAATAAGTGGAAGGTGATCAAGTTTATATTAACATGTTAATGCCTTTGTTAAGGCTTTGCAAGAATGAAAAAATATTAATAATATAATATCACCTACCAATTAATTGTACATCATTTATAAGTCAATTATTTGCATTATTATTATTCAATACTAATGATATAAAAATGCATTTTGTAATCTACTATTTATGCAAGTATTAAGCACAGGATCATGAAATAAACTGCAAAATACTGTAATGGATAAACCAATTAAGTTTACATTTTCCTATAGCTAAGTCAGTCAGTTCTATTAGCAGCAGAGAACAATTATGCCCAACCTCTATTAAATGAAACAATCTTAAGAGCAAGTGATAGAAATATAATCATTTATGCTTGGGAAAATATTATGGAATGGTTCCAAATATGAAAAATATTAAGTTTTTTGGTTAAAAATTTTTAATTTGAAATTTAAATTTTTAAGTGAATTTTGAACTTTAAAAAAATTATTTAATTTTTTGGTTGCTTACTTAAAATAACATTATATAGTTCTTGTTTTTGTAGAAATGCCAATTTCTTCTTTTGCCCTTCCAGACTGTATAGTGACCACAGGCTGTTTGTTCATATCTTCATTATTCTTCGAACCGTGGTTGCACAATCAGACCCACGTACACTGGTTAAAAGCATCACCTAAAAGCAACAACAAACAAAAATTATTATATATTATATATATATATATATATATATATATATATATATATATATATATATATATATATTATATATTATTATATATTATGCTACAACTTGGCTGATAATAAAGCCATTCACAACTGCAGGCCTAATAAAAAAAGGAGGTGGCATAGCAATATCTTACAAAGATACCTTCATCTGCAATAGTGTCATTAGTAATAGAGACGACTATTGTGAATATACCTTTGCCAAGTTCTCCAGTAAATCCCTTAAATCCTCCTTGACTATAAGTGCCATCTATAGATTTCCCAATACCAACATAGCTTCATTCTCAGATAACGTAAGGAATCTTATCATAAATAACAATCTCAACAAAAATCAAACCAACTTAGTGGTTTGTAATGGTGAACACAACATGCAGATACTTATATATAACCTGTGAATAGAGTGTAATAACAGCAAAACTATTTGTTTATTGCTTTATGACCATAATAATTGAATCACTAATATGATTCACTAATATATAATCCTAATAATAATCACTAATATATAATCCATTGAGCATGCTGCATCTCTTTCAGTCTCTTTGCAATTTGAACAAGAGGGTTTTTAATTGATCGAACCATATTCTTAAAGTAAAGTAAATGAGATGTATTCCATATTTTGCAAAATATACGATGAAGGCACACACAAACATTCATACCAAAACTGAAGGGCAGGATTTATGAGGAGACATTTGAGGCATTAAATATTCCAAAACTAGAAGACAGAAGGAAAAGAGGAGATATGATCACTACGTACAAAACAGTAACAGGAATTGATAAACTTGATAGGGAAGATTTCCCGAGACCTGGAATTTCAAGAACAAGAGGTTATAGATTTAAACGAACTAAACAAAGATGCCGAAGAAATGTAAGATAATTCACTTTTGCAAACAGAATGGTAAACGGTTGGAACAAGTTAAATGAGAAGGTGGTGGAGGCCAAAACCGTCAAAATTTTCAAAGCATTATATGACATATATATATATATATGCATATATATGCATATATGACATATATATGCATATAAATATATTATATATATACTGATAATTAGCTAAAAATATATTCAAGTAAATGTAAATTATTTTACCTTGCACCTAGATCCACCAAGCTTGTATGGTGTGCATTTCAGTACTTCGGAAATCTGGAACGATCTGGAATCTCTTATCTGCAATGAAACAATACATATTATTGCACTTGCCACAATACCACACAAGAATCAGTACGCCTTACCACACAATCAGTACGACTGTTTTCAGTGAGCCAATGAACACACTGAAGATTGATAACCCAAATGAATTTTTCATGGATATGATACCAACATCAAATCATAAATCAGATGTGATCCTATCCCCACTGGATTTTGAAGAAGCCATAGACAGTATGCCTATGCACTCTGCACCAGGCCCTGACTCTTGGAACTCTATATTCATCTAGAACTGTAAAAAAACGTTATCGCAGGCCCTTCACATTCTTTGGAGACAAAGCCAAGATACTGGCATTATCCCTGACATACTAAAAACAGCAGAGATAGCACCGCCCCATAAAGGAGGAAATAAGGCAGAGGCAAAAAACTACAGACCGATAGCACTAACATCGCACATCATAAAAATCTTTGAGAGAATGCTAAGAAGTAAGATCACCAAATACATGAAATCACAGCATCTCCATAACCCCAGACAACATGGTTTCAGAACAGGGCGCTCTTGCCTATCACAGTTGCTGGACCACTCTGACATGGCACTAGATGCCATGGAAGACAAACAAAACGCTGATGTAATTTACACAGATTTCGCAAAAGCCTTTGACAAATGTGACCATTGTGTTATTGCACATAAAATGCGTCCAAAAGGAATTACCGGAAAAATAGGCAGATGGATATACAACTTCCTGACTAATAGAACCCAATGTGTAGTAGTCAACAAAATAAAATCTGGACCATCAACCGTAAAGAGCTCAGTCCCCAAGGGACTGAGCTCCAATACTTTTTCTCATCCTCATATCGGACATAGACAAGGACACAACCTATAGTACTAGATCATCCTTTGCAGATGACACTAGAATCTTCACGAGAGTAGGCAACATAGAGGACACGGCAAACCTCCAATCAGATGTAAATCAGGTCTTTCTATGGGCTACAGAAAATAACATGGTGATTAACGAACATAAGTTTCAGCTCATGTGCTACGGAAAAAATGAAAATATAAAAACGGAAACCACTTACAAAACTGAGTCAAATCATAACATTGAACGGAAAAGCAACGTAAAGGATTTGGGTGTACTGATGTCAGAAGGCCTTACATTTAAAGAACACAATAAAGTAGCCGTCACAACTGCAAGAAAAATGACAGGATAGATAACAAGAACTTTTCACACTAGAGGTGCTATACCAATGATGATAGTTTTCAAGATGCTAGTGCTCTCTAGAGTGGAATACTGCCTAATTGTTTTTCGACTACCTAACCTACCTAACCTAACCTTACTTTTTCGGCTACCTAACCTAACCTAACCTATAAAGATAGGTTACGTTAGGTTAGGTAGGGTTGGTTAGGTTCGGTCATATATCTACGTTAATTTTAACTCCAATAAAAAAAAAATTGACCTCATACATAATGAAATGGGTAGCTTTATCATTTCATAAGAAAAAAATTAGAGAAAATATATTAATTCAGGAAAACTTGGCTTATTAGGCAAATCGGGCCTTGCATAGTAGGCTGAGAAGTGCATTCTGGCTACTAGGTACGACATATATATATATATATATATATATACTAAATATCCTGAGATGATTTAGGGACTATTTAGTGTCCCCGCGGACCAGTCCTAGACCAGGCCTATTTCTACCCCCAGGAAGCAGCCCCTGACAGCACTGCTATGAAACAGGGGTATCAGGGTGAAAGACGCTATCCAATGTTAGTATCCACTCAGCTGTGTGGTGGTCTAAATGGAAGATTATTCATGTGTAGATTAAAACTGAGGATAGTCGTGACCCCTGCAGGTAACCCCACATATTGACTAGATGACCATCGTATCAAAACTAACACAACTAAGTCAACAAGAATGTTGTTTCGTTATATATAATATAATCATTAGTATACATTATTAGTTTAGATGTGAGAGACATTTTTTTATATAAAATAAAATAATAATGTCACTATCAAATTCCTTATATATTATAATATTTATGATATTTTTAATTGTGATCTTTTTAATTATATATTTATATTATTCAAGAAATAGGTCAACAATTTCAACTCAGCATCCTCAACTGTCAATGAATTTCATTACAAAAACTAATACTAAACCTGCTGGTCTGTATGTTGTCTTTGAAAGTAAGTATTATATGGACCAAAATCGTGGTTACGATATGATTTCTCATGTAAATACAGTTAATTGTAATGATGATACAACGATTAATAATGATGAAAATAATAATGTATTTTGTAATTTTGATACATCCATATTTGATCAATTTAGAAAAGAGAATTGGTATTTTAATACCTTAACACCGATAATTTTATTATCTGTTCGTAATCTACCCAATTTTTTACCTATTGTATATGAGAATATTGAAGATCTTCCACCCTCTGCAGATCATGAGATTACAAGCCTGCGTGAAAATATGAAGAAAAGCTCAATTGCTAATGGTAATAAGTTACCAAAATGTGTATGGGTATCTTGTTCACATATTTGGGTTAATAGTCCAAACAAATATACTCCGCAAGGTTTTCCTGTTTATTATTTTCCAACCAAGGAACATATAGATGGATATTATGCCCCACTTCTTCCTATTCAATTGAAACTTAGCCCAGGTGAAAATATTATAAAATGTAAAATGTGGGCAAAAAATATTAATATAATGAGTGATCCATTTGCTGTGATTAAATTTAGGATCACGGTTAAAATGTAGGATTTATAATACTATAAAGCATGATATAGTAACCTGTTTAAATATTATTACTAAAAAGATAATTATATAAAAAATAAGGTATGTAGATTTGTTCTTGTGGAACAAATTATTCATTCTACTCTTGTATCAACACATCTTTATATATTTATGAGCTTATAATATACAAAGAACTATTTTTTTTTATCATTTTCAGATAATTATAAAGTGATGGTGATATTGGTTCTATTTGTTCTTCAAGATCCCAACTGTCAGCAAGGGTGGCGCAGTTGCTTTTTTTTTTTTTTTTTGGAAACCATGAAAAAGCAATATGAAATCTACCCCAGAAAATATTCTGTTATAATACTAACAGCCCCCAAAGATATAATTCAAGTGTGGGATAAAATTGTCATATGGAGAAATAATTTAAAAATAAAAGTGGAATTTTTACAAAACTTTAATCCAACAATCAACTTGTATCATTTAGTGGAAAATTCATTTTTACTTATATTAGATAATGTTTCATCGATAAATGTAAGAAAAACATTTGCCGACGTATTAATTGATCTTCAAAACAGTGAAATAATTATTATAAAATGTGCTTCAATTACTTGGCCCTCAATAAATAAAGTGGAAAACTTTAATTTAAAACATTTTGAAGATGTTAAGATTATTTTAAGTATGAATGAATGGGAACGAAATTATGTATTGGTAAATAAGTATCTTTCATATGAATTTGCAGACATTAGTATTAATCATTTAAAATCTTTAAATATTTTAACAGAAGATATAGGGAGTATCAATTCAGAAAAATTGAGAGCAAATCTACTTGATACTTGGAACAATGAAATACCCCCTATATACCCTTCTGAAGTTCTCCCAGAGAGTGAATATACTGTTACTGAAGTAAATAGCAACAAACGCAGCAGTGAGTCACAATCAGGTTCAATTGGCATGCCTTCAAAACATAGGAAGTATTACTGCCTGGTGTTATAATGGATACTGCTCATTGGGAAGCGTGTCAAAGAAAAGAATATATATGTGTGTGTGTATGTATATGTATGTATATATATGTATGTATATATATATACATACATATATATATATATATATATGCGAACAAGCCTGAATGGTCCCCAGGACATATGCAACTGAAAACTCACACCCCAGAAGTGACTCGAACCCATACTCCCAGAAGCAACGCATCTGGTATGTACAAGACGCCTTAATCCACTTGACCATCACGACCGGACATAATGAGGTGATAGCCGAGGCTATTTGAACCACCCCACCGCCGGCACTCGGATAGTTATCTTGGGCATAGCATTTTACCAAATCACCTCATTCTTTGGGGCAACACGTGAGGAACACAAATGCGAACAAGCCTGAATGGTCCCCAGGACATATGCAACTGAAAACTCACACCCCAGAAGTGACTCGAACCCATACTCCCAGAAGCAACGCATCTGGTATGTACAAGACGCCTTAATCCACTTGACCATCACGACCGGACATAATGAGGTGATAGCCGAGGCTATTTGAACCACCCCACCGCCGGCACTCGGATAGTTATCTTGGGCATAGCATTTTACCAAATCACCTCATTCTTTGGGGCAACACGTGAGGAACACAAATGCGAACAAGCCTGAATGGTCCCCAGGACATATGCAACTGAAAACTCACACCCCAGAAGTGACTCGAACCCATACTCCCAGAAGCAACGCATCTGGTATGTACAAGACGCCTTAATCCACTTGACCATCACGACCGGACATAATGAGGTGATAGCCGAGGCTATTTGAACCACCCCACCGCCGGCACTCGGATAGTTATCTTGGGCATAGCATTTTACCAAATCACCTCATTCTTTGGGGCAACACGTGAGGAACACAAATGCGAACAAGCCTGAATGGTCCCCAGGACATATGCAACTGAAAACTCACACCCCAGAAGTGACTCGAACCCATACTCCCAGAAGCAACGCATCTGGTATGTACAAGACGCCTTAATCCACTTGACCATCACGACCGGACATAATGAGGTGATAGCCGAGGCTATTTGAACCACCCCACCGCCGGCACTCGGATAGTAATCTTGGGCATAGCATTTTACCAAATCACCTCATTCTTTGGGGCACACGTGAGGAACACAAATGCGAACAAGCCTGAATGGTCCCCAGGACATATGCAACTGAAAACTCACACCCCAGAAGTGACTCGAACCCATACTCCCAGAAGCAACGCATTCAGGCTTGTTCGCATTTGTGTTCCTCACGTGTTGCCCCAAAGAATGAGGTGATTTGGTAAAATGCTATGCCCAAGATAACTATCCGAGTGCCGGCGGTGGGGTGGTTCAAATAGCCTCGGCTATCACCTCATTATGTCCGGTCGTGATGGTCAAGTGGATTAAGGCGTCTTGTACATACCAGATGCGTTGCTTCTGGGAGTATGGGTTCGAGTCACTTCTGGGGTGTGAGTTTTCAGTTGCATATGTCCTGGGGACCATTCAGGCTTGTTCGCATTTGTGTTCCTCACGTGTTGCCCCAAAGAATGAGGTGATTTGGTAAAATGCTATGCCCAAGATAACTATCCGAGTGCCGGCGGTGGGGTGGTTCAAATAGCCTCGGCTATCACCTCATTATGTCCGGTCGTGATGGTCAAGTGGATTAAGGCGTCTTGTACATACCAGATGCGTTGCTTCTGGGAGTATGGGTTCGAGTCACTTCTGGGGTGTGAGTTTTCAGTTGCATATGTCCTGGGGACCATTCAGGCTTGTTCGCATTTGTGTTCCTCACGTGTTGCCCCAAAGAATGAGGTGATTTGGTAAAATGCTATGCCCAAGATAACTATCCGAGTGCCGGCGGTGGGGTGGTTCAAATAGCCTCGGCTATCACCTCATTATGTCCGGTCGTGATGGTCAAGTGGATTAAGGCGTCTTGTACATACCAGATGCGTTGCTTCTGGGAGTATGGGTTCGAGTCACTTCTGGGGTGTGAGTTTTCAGTTGCATATGTCCTGGGGACCATTCAGGCTTGTTCGCATTTGTGTTCCTCACGTGTTGCCCCAAAGAATGAGGTGATTTGGTAAAATGCTATGCCCAAGATAACTATCCGAGTGCCGGCGGTGGGGTGGTTCAAATAGCCTCGGCTATCACCTCATTATGTCCGGTCGTGATGGTCAAGTGGATTAAGGCGTCTTGTACATACCAGATGCGTTGCTTCTGGGAGTATGGGTTCGAGTCACTTCTGGGGTGTGAGTTTTCAGTTATATATATATATATATATATATATATATATATATATATATATATATATATATATATATATATATATATATTTATATATATATATATATATATATATATATATATATATATATATATATATATATATATATATATATATATATATATAAATATATATAAATATATATATAAATATATATATAATGTGTCGTACCTAGTAGCCAGAACGCACATCTCAGCCTACTATGCAAGGCCCGATTTGCCTAATAAGCCAAGTTTTCATGAATTAATGTTTTTTCGACTACCTAACCTAACATTTTCAGCTACCTAACCTAACCTATAAAGATAGGTTAGGTAGGGTTGGTTAGGTTCGGTCATATATCTATATTAATTTTAACTCCAATAAAAAAAGAATTGACCTCATACATAATGAAATGGATAGCTTTATCATTTCATAAGAAAAAAAATAGAGAAAATATATTAATTCATGAAAACTTGGCTTATTAGGCAAATCGGGCCTTGCATAGTAGGCTGAGAAGTGCGTTCTGGCTACTAGGTACGACATATATATATATATATATATATATATATATATATATATATATATATATATATATATATATATATATAGTGTGTGTGTGTAATTACCTAAGTGTAGTTACAGGATGAGACCGTCTTCCCAGCACTCTTTGTCATATAACGCTTTGAAACTACTGACAGTCTTGGCCTCCACCACCTTCTCACCTAACTTGTTCCAACCGTCTACCACGCTATTTGCGAAAGTGAATTTTCTTATATTTCTTTAGCATCTGTGTTAAGCTAGTTTCAATCTATGACGTCCTGTTCTTGAAGTTCCAGGTCTCAGGAAATCTTCCCTGTCGATTTTATCAATTCCTGTTACTATTTTGTATGTAGTGATCATATCACCTCTTTCTTCTGTCTTTTAGTTTTGGCATATTTAATGCTTCTAACTTCTCCTCGTAGCTCTTGCCCTTCAGTTCTGGGAGCCAATTAGTAGCATGTCTTTGCACCTTTTCCAGTTTGTTGATGTGCTTCTTAAGATATGGGCCAACTTCTGTTGTTGGGCACCACACAACAGCTGCATATTCTAGCTTTGGCGTAACAAAAGTCATGAACAATTTCTTTAGTATATCACCATCCATGTATTTAAACGCAATTCTAAAGTTAGAAAGCGTAGCATAGGCTCCTCGCACAATATTCTTTATGTGGTCCTCAGGTGATAGTTTTCTATCTAGAACCACCCCTAGATCTCTTTCTTTATCAGAATTCTTTAAAGATTTCTCACATAATGTATAGGTTGTGTGGGGTCTATGTTCTCCTGTTCTACATTCCATAACATGGCATTTATTAACATTAAATTCCATTTGCCAAGTGGTGCTCCATATACTTATTTTATCCAGGTTTTCTTGAAGGGCATGACAATCATCTAAATTTCTTATCCTTCCAATTATCTTAGCATCATCAGCAAACATGTTCATGTAATTCTGTATACCAACTGGTAGATCATTTATGTAGACAATAAACATCACTGGTGCAAGAACTGAACCCTGTGGTACTCCACTTGTGACATTTCTCCAGTCCGATACATTGCCTCTGATTACTGCCCTCATTTTTCTATCAGTCAGAAAATTTTTCATCCATGTTAGAAGCTTACCTGTCACCCCTCCAATATTTTCCAGTTTCCAGAACAACCTCTCTATGTGGAACTCTGTCGAATGCCTTTTTTAGGTCCAGATAGATGCAGTCAACCCAACCATCTCTTTCCTGTAATATATCTGTTGCTCGATCATAGAAACTGAGTAAATTCGATACACAGGATCTTCCAAATCGAAAACCATACTGTCTGTCTGAAATTATATCATTTGTCTCCAGGTGTTCTACCCATTTAGTTTTAATTATTTTTTCCAATATTCCAATTCCAATTTTTTCCAATAATGTGTGTGTGTGTATGTATATTTGTGTTGTTGAATATGACCGAAAGTCATAGTCTTTCTGCTCCTCTCCTTACTGCTATTGTTGTTTCTCGCATCTTTGTATTGCTTTTATGTTTGGGCAATTTTTCCCTTTTTCCTAGTTCTGCATCTCTGCTTTAGTATAAATTTTGTTGTGCCATTATCATATATTTCACAAAACTTGACATACATCTCATTTACTTCATGTCCTAACAGCAAGTGTTTGTCAAATTCCTTGAGGAAATATCTGAGTTCCCCATAATGACCTCTCCACAAGTCAGGTTTTTCAACTGCTTCAAGCTAATTTTCTTCCAGATTATAATGCATTGCATACTTTATTCCCAAAAAGACATGGTCACTTTTACCCAAGTGACAATGTCACTTGGGTAAAAGGAGGGAGGTACTGAAAGGAGGAAAAGGGAGGTACCAAAGGAGGGAGGTACTGAATGATAAATATATCTTTCTCTTTCCTGGTAAATATAATATCCAGCATGGAGGGAACATCCCCTTCCCTCATCCTCGTAGCTTGTTTAACATGTAGAAACATGAATGTTTACAGGGTGAGGTTTACGAAATTATATAAATATATATATATATATATATATATATATATATATATATATATATATATATATATATATATATATATATATATATATATATATATATATATATATATATATATTAGTATATTTTGATAGCAGTCTTTCCTGTAGACATATATTATTAAATATGACCTAAAAAGTAAGATTAATAATTCTAACACGAATTTTCTCAATCTTTCGTACATTACGCTTCACTGTTGGAGGTAAATCAAAAATCAATTCTCCAAAATTCATTTTTATTTCTAGTCTGACGCGACACGGGCGCGTTTCGTAAAACTTATTACTTTTCAAAGACTTTAGTTCACAAATACACAACTGAATAGAACTTACGTATCTCCGATTTTATATCTACATTTGAGTGAGGTGGGAGGGGTGATGTGGCATTAACACAAGACAGAACAAGAGGGGATATTAATAGGGTATTAAAAGCATCAACACAAGACAGAACACAAACAATGGGTATTGAATAGAAGTGTTTGTAGAAAGCCTATTGTTCCATATTTCTTGATGCTTCTATATTGGAGCGGAGTCTTGAGGTGGGTAGAATATAGTTGTGCAATAATTGGCTGTTGATTGCTGGTGTTGACTTCTTGATGTGTAGTGCCTCGCAAACGTCAAGCCGCCTGCTATCGCTGTATCTATCGATGATTTCTGTGTTGTTTACTAGGATTTCTCTGGCGATGGTTTGGTTGTGGGAAGAGATTATATGTTCCTTAATGGAGCCCTGTTGCTTATGCATCGTTAAACGCCTAGAAAGAGATGTTGTTGTCTTGCCTATATACTGGGTTTTTTGGAGCTTACAGTCCCCAAGTGGGCATTTGAAGGCATAGACGACGTTAGTCTCTTTTAAAGCGTTCTGTTTTGTGTCTGGAGAGTTTCTCATGAGTAGGCTGGCCGTTTTTCTGGTTTTATAGTAAATCGTCAGTTGTATCCTCTGATTTTTGTCTGTAGGGATAACGTTTCTATTAACAATATCTTTCAGGACCCTTTCCTCCGTTTTATGAGCTGTGGAAAAGAAGTTCCTGTAAAATAGTCTAATAGGGGGTATAGGTGTTGTGTTAGTTGTCTCTTCAGAGGTTGCATGGCTTTTCACTTTCCTTCTTATGATGTCTTCGACGAAACCATTGGAGAAGCCGTTATTGACTAGGACCTGCCTTACCCTACAGAGTTCTTCGTCGACTTGCTTCCATTCTGAGCTGTGGCTGAGAGCACGGTCGACATATGCGTTAACAACACTCCTCTTGTACCTGTCAGGGCAGTCGCTGTTGGCATTTAGGCACATTCCTATGTTTGTTTCCTTAGTGTAGACTGCAGTGTGGAAACCTCTCCAGACACAAAACAGAACACTTTAAAAGAGACTAACGTCGTCTATGCCTTCAAATGCCCACTTGGGGACTGTAAGCTCCAAAAAACCCAGTATATAGTCAAGACAACAACATCTCTTTCTAGGCGTTTAACGATGCATAAGCAACAGGGCTCCATTAAGGAACATATAATCTCTTCCCACAACCAAACCATCGCCAGAGAAATCCTAGTAAACAACACAGAAATCATCGATAGATACAGCGATAGCAGGCGGCTTGACGTTTGCGAGGCACTACACATCAAGAAGTCAACACCGGCAATCAACAGCCAATTATTGCACAACTATATTCTACCCACCTCAAGACTCCGCTCCAATATAGAAGCATCAAGAAATATGGAACAATAGGCTTTCTACAAACACTTCTATTCAATACCCATTGTTTGTGTTCTGTCTTGTGTTGATACTTTTAATACCCTATTAATATCCCCTCTTGTTCTGTCTTGTGTTAATGCCACATCACCCCTCCCACCTCACTCAAATGTAGATATAAAATCGGAGATAAGTAAGTTCTATTCAGTTGTGTATTTGTGAACTAAAGTCTTTGAAAATGTAATAAGTTTTACGAAACTCGCCCGTGTCGCGTCAGACTAGAAATAAAAATGAATTTTGGAGAATTGATTTTTGATTTACCTCCAACAGTGAAGCGTAATGTACGAAAGATTGAGAAAATTCGTGTTAGAATTATTAATCTTACTTTTTCGGTCATATTTAATAATATATATATATATATATATATATATATATATATATATATATATATATATATATATATATATATATATATATATATATATATATATATATATATGTATATATATATATATATATATATATATATATATATATATATATATGTATATATATATATATATATATATATATATATATATATATATATATATATATATATATATATATATATATATATATATATATATATATATATATATATATATATATGTATATATATATATATATATATATATATATATATATATATATATATATATATATATATATATATATATATATATATATATAAAGTTTGTGTGTGTGTAATTTATATAAATAAATAATTAAATATTAATTTTGTTAATATCTTTTCAGGGAAAACTTGCAAGTACAATTCGTATACAAGAGGGGCAACAAGAGCCAGAGGATGTCTACTAAGAAAATATATAAGTCTTTATCCTCACACTCTTGATATATGGTCTTCTCTGGTCTCTTTATTTTCTCTCCTCACAAATGTCCCTTTTTTTTATTTCTTTTACGTTTCTCTCCTATTTTTCTTGTCTTTTAATCTCTCCTTTCCTCCTCTCTTCTAACACCTCTCGTTTCCTGTCTCTTCTAGCTTCTCTCTTCCTTTACTTTTTATATTTGTGGTATTCATTTATGTCATTTTTATCTTGTATATTTTTCTTGTATCTTTTTCTTATCTTGTGTTTCTCTTCCCCTTCTCTTCAATGATTTCTCATTTCTCTCCTCTCTCTGTTGTTTCTGTTCTGTCTTCTCTCTCCTTGCCTTAATTTTGTTCTGTCTCCTCTTTTGTTGTGTGTGTGTCTTTCTGTCTCTGTCTGTCTGTCTCTCTCTTTCTCTCGCTCTCTCTCTGGCTCTCTTGCTCTCTCTCTCTCTCTCTGGCTCTCTCTCTCTGGCTCTCTCTCTCTCTCTCTCTCTCTCTCTCTCTCTCTCTCTCTCTCTCTCTCTCTCTCTCTCTCTCTCTCTCTCTGGCTCTCTCTCTCTCTCTGGCTCTCTCTCTCTCTCTGGCTCTCTTGCTCTCTCTCTGGCTCTCTCTCTCTCTGGCTCTCTCTCTCTCTGGCTCTCTCTCTCACTCTCTCTCTCTGGCTCTCTCTCTCACTCTCTCTCTGGCTCTCTTGCTCTCTCTCTCTCTCTGTCTCTCTCTCTCTCTCTCTCTCTCTGGCTCTGGCTCTCTCTCTCTCTGGCTCTGGCTCTCTCTGGCTCTGGCTCTCTCTCTCTCTCTCTCTGGCTCTCTCTCTCTCTCTCTCTGGCTCTGGCTCTCTCTCCCTGGCTCTCTCTCTGGCTCTCTCTCTCTCTCTGGCTCTGGCTCTCTCTCTCTCTGGCTCTCTCTTTCTCTCTGGCTCTCTCTCTCTCTCTCTGGCTCTGGCTCTCTCTCTCTGGCTCTGGCTCTCTCTCTCTCTCTCTCTCTCTTTCTCTCTTTCTCTGGCTCTCTCGCTCTCTCTGGCTCTCTCTCTCTCTCTCTCTCTCTCTCTCTCTCTCTCTCTCTCTCTCTCTCTCTCTCTCTCTCTCTCTCTCTCTCTCTCTCTCTCTCTCTCTCTCTCTCTCTCTTTCTCTCTCTCTCTGGCTCTGGCTCTATCTCTATCTGGCTCTCTCTCTCTCTCTGGCTCTGACTCTCTCTCTAGCTCTGGCTCTGGCTCACGCTCTCTCTCTCTCTCTGGCTCTCTCTCTCTCTGGCTCTGGCTCTCTCTCTCTCTCTGGCTCTCTCTTTCTCTCTGGCTCTCTCTCTCTCTCTACCTCTCTCTGGCTCTGGCTCTCTCTCTCTGGCTCTCTCTCTCTCTCTCTCTGGCTCTCTCTCTCTCTGGCTCTGGCTCTCTCTCTCTCTCTCTGGCTCTGGCTCTCTCTCTCTCTGGCTCTGACTCACGCTCTCTCTCTGGCTCTGACTCACGCTCTCTCTCTGGCTCTCTCTTTCTCTGGCTCTGTGGCGCTCTCTCTCTGGCTCTCGCTCTCTCTCTCTGGCTCTCATATTTCATTTGATTTAAAAATGTCTGAGATTTTTACTTAATCTAAGTTATATTGCATGGTGCTAATATGAATATTAAACATGACTGTTTTTTCTTTTCTTTCTCTCTTTCTCCCTTTCTTTCTTTCTCTTTCTTTCCTTCTCTCTCTCTTTTTCTTTCTCTTTCTACATGAATATTATACTTGACTGTGTTTACATTCACTTGTAGATTTTTATTTTTAGTTAATTAGTCCTAAACTTTTGATTAATAGATTTTTATTATTAGTCATAGAAAAACTATAGTGTTATATGTATACTCGGAAAATTTTATTTGTTTTAGTTTTAAGTAACAATAACTGCTTGTAACGTCAGACTGATCTCAGCATGACATGAATCACAGGCTGCTTGATCACAAAATCTATTGTGTTCACATATTGCATATATAGATTTTTATAGATTTTTAAATTTTTACTTTTATATTCTGTTATAGATATAGTCTATATATTTCGAGCTATTACATATATTTTGTTGTATTACTCATTCTTAATTAAATAAATATAATATTTTAATTCTCTTTTTGTACCCTATTTATTTGTAATTTACACATACATATATAGGATGTCCATTTCTTTCTCAGATATGTCTTCTTTCTTTCTCTCCCTATTTCAGATATGAATTAAAAAATTATTATACCCTAATTTACCCTAAACGTTTTAATGTAGGTAATTAAAAGATTATAAAAAAGTTTTTAGAAATGTTAATTATTTACGTTCTAAGGTTGTATATAAAAGTTCTCAAAAAACCTTTTCTAAACGTAATTATAAACGTGCTGAAAACAATGAAATGTTGTTTTTAGGATGTTTTAAAAACATGAAAATGTTTGCTGGGTGCCGCTCGCGTTTTTTGTAATGGTTATCGTAGGTGTATGGATCTCTTTAACTTTCTAAAATATAACTATCATCCATTTGATATTAATGCTATGGGTAAATATTTTAATTCATACCAATGTTATTTTGACTGTGAACGACGACACAATCCAAAATTTCAATCTAGGGGTTTATTTAAAGTACATGACAATCAACTTGTTTTTGTGAGTGGGGATATCGACAACTTTTTTCCACCATATCGGATCCCCTCATTTGATATAGAAACTAGTCGGCATGATTTAACTGGTGCCATTCCTCTAGGGGATAGTTCATATGATAGGTTAGTTGCTACTTCTTTTCAGACAGCAACTGTAATGAATGCCCAATATCCAACAGAATTAAGTGACATAAATACCCTTTTGGTTGTATATTATCCAAATTCTCAAAACAAAAATAGAGAATTTTCCATGATAACTAAACAAGGAATTTCGATCCATGTTGAATTATATTCTTCAGAAAAACAGACTCTTTCTCGATCTTTGGAGTTACTAAGCAAACCTCAACATATTTTCGCTACTGGTTATAACACTGATGGATACGACCATCCATTCCTCTTCAAACGAGCACTATTTCATGGTCTTTTACCTGGACATTTATTTTTCCACACTTACACTTTAAGGTCATATTGTGATATGAGAACCGTACCCCATATGACTCCACCTTGGATTTTAGATGTAGATGTTATGATTTGCCGTAAAAAATTTTTTCCAGTTGGTAAGTTTCTTGAACCACCTTCTGATAGTTTAGATGCTTGTGCAGAAGCTATAATGGGCCGCAATAAAGTAGATTTTAATATTGTAGCTATAAATAAAATGTATAAAAATTTAGAAGACAATGGAGAGGAACCGGATAGTTTTTATTTTGAAAATTTTCTAGATTATTGTACTGTAGATGTGGATCTGGTCACTCAATTGAATGGGCACCTTAATACTATTAGAATTACAATGGGTTTATCTCGTATGGGCGACCTTGACCCATACCATTGTCTTGGTGCCAGTTCTACAGCTATTGTGAGACGTTACCTTATAAATTTACTTAATTCAATTTATACGGCTCCTATTGACGAACATCTCATTAATAAAGTAAACTGTTATTCACAATCTCAATGGGAAATAGGTCGTATTCTTCCACAAAATCGATACGCTAGACATTCCATCGAACAAAAGGATCATTTGGATACAGGTAGAAAAAACACTTACAAAGGCGCTGAAGTTCTTGAACCGAAAATTGGAGTACATTTAGCTTCTAATACTCATTCAATATTTGTTTTTTATTTTTGTTCATTATATCCTAGTTTAATTATTGACTATAATATAAATCGAGGGTTCGTGACTCGAATTTCACGTTGTCAACTCCCAGAAGTTGATGAAAATTTATTTCATATACTTATTATGGATGAAGATCCTTATTTTGCTTATGTTAGTGTTAAAGTCCAAGAAGGAAAACCATACACCCAATCACCATTACGTCAGATATGTGAAAAATTAGTAAATGAACGAGGTATTATGAAAAAATTAGGAATGACCACTCAAGCTAACGCTCTTAAGATTATGGTAAATTCTATTTATGGGGCAATGGCGGCCATTAAACTACTCGCAGATGAACTGGTCCCATGCATGGTTACTGGTTATGGTCGGTATCATCTTAATCCGGCTCAACATTTTTATACTAAAGATGAAAATGGAATTGGAGCGACAGTTTTATATGGCGACACTGATTCATTATTTCTGAAGGTATCTCGTTCAGCAGGAACTGGAGATGAATTGGCTAATCGTTATAATACTAATCTTAGACAAGATATACCTTCTACATGTTATCTCAAACTAGCTTTCGAAAATGCATTTGGTGTTCTAGTGCTAATAAAAAAAAACATTATATGGCTATACAAGAAAGACAAGTTGGCAATAAATGTAAAATCAGTGGTTATAAAAAACGTATCAACCTTAGTAATCATCGTGACTTAACAAATTTATTGCAACATGTTCGTATGAATTTACGGGACAATGACCCAGCTCACATTTTTAAGAATATTAGAAATGAAGTAACACAATGGTTTAATCAAATAATAAATCAAAATGATGATGAGATCAACCACCAGCGGTTTTTGAGTACCATTAAAATTCGACCTCTTCATATGTATAAATCAACTAGTTGCATTCATTATTGCTTGGGAACTAAAATTGAGCAACTTCATCCAGGTACAATAACAGCAGAAGATGGTACTCATATTTCATACTATACAATGGTACCATTAGTACCAAGGGCTTTAACTTTACCCAAGAGTGTGTGTCTATGTCCAGCTATTACATATAGACCCCAAATACAAATAATTAATCGTTTAATGGGATTAATTTCTGATATAGGCCAAACTGTTAATGCTCTTATTCAGACTGCTGATTCAGAAAATGCGTCTCAATATAGTATAGAAAACTTAAGCTTGGATTATCAAAAAAATGAAAGATATCAGCTGTATGAAAAACATGTTGCACATGGTTATAGAGTTTGTAATCTGAGTGCCTGTGAGCTTTTGTTAAATATTCCTTGCATTGAAATAACTTCAATATGGCCCTCATTTCATTACGAGTGTTTAGAAAATTCAAAATTTTATATGCAGTCTTTGACTAGAAAACATAAATGGTGGTATAGTACTACTACTACTACTACTAATAATAATAATAATAATAATAATAATAATAATTATAATAATAAGAATAAGAAAAAAAATTATGAATGTAATTTTATTTTACGTACAACTTTTCATTATGATAAGACCAAAAGAAAAATGTGGGTGACTCTAGATTCTGATGCTCAATGTCGAAAATTTAGCAATTTAAAAAATATATCACATTTTCTTTCTGGTAATGTAAGCAAACTGACACATTTGGTGCCAACGATCTCAATGGTGAATAGTAGCAATATTAATAATACAGACATTTTATTCACATTAAATTCTAACTGTTTCGAAGAGATGTTAGCCTTTTTTATTTTTGTTTATAGTTTGGAGTGTGATATGTATGATATAATTATGGAAAATAAACAAAATAAGATAGATAATGATGATGATCGGTGGTTAATTATATTACCATTTGTCGCCATAAGGCGAGACACATTGGCAGAAAATTCATATTATACATTTTATTAAAAGTTATATATATATATATATATATATATATATATATATATATATATATATATATATATATATATATATATATATATATATATATATATATATATATATATATATATATATATATATATATATATATATATATTTTTTTTTTTTTTTTAAAGTCAGTCAGTATATAATTAGGATATCAAAAGTTCATAACTCATTATATCATTTTGATTCTTTCATACAATGAATACCTCAGGATATTATGGTCAATATTTACCTTCTCCTACCTATCCACCAGCAGCAACAACACAACTACAGCAACAACAAACAATAATTCAGGCAAAAAATGCAACCTCAATATATCACCAACCAACGACTACAGATGGAATTTATCAATCTCACCCTTCTCCCCCTCAACTTCAAACTGAAGAAAAGTATTATAGCACCCTCAACTTCATCAACGAAGATGAAGAGGTTATGGAAATTATTGCAGAAATGCTGAACAAAGCTTCAAGTTCGAATTATTATATACTTCCCAATGAGCCACCCAATATTCACAAAAAATTGATAACCATCGAAAATTTAAGAGAGTTGAATAAAAACAATATTTTAGAGAAATTAACTAAATTTAAAGAAAATATGAAAAACTCGGTAGTTCTGTATTTGAAGAAAAAATCAAGGCAAATAACCAAAACAACATGAAATATTATAGAATTAACAATGATTATTTAACTAGCTTAACCGTTAAGTTGTTGGAGGTCAAATGTTTTATAGTTTCGGGAGGAACCAAATTTGCCTTAGTACCTAATAAGATTGGAAATATTGAATTCGGTGAAGATATTCAGAAAATATTTGAAGAAAATCTAATCCAACCAATAGCTGAGGCATTAAAAATTGATAAACCTTCCCAGGGTAAAATCTGGAGCGCATCAATGTATATAGATGGTCATAAAGATAAACAATGTTCTTTAAAATGTAATGAAATACTTATACAAAAACAGCCACAATTTCAGAACGAGTGTTTGCGTCAACGTATAAATTTAGGTGTTCAATTTTGTCCTTTTGTGGCCAACTCTAAAGAAGATGAAGTTTACATGGGTTCGCCGCTAGGAAATGTTTACATCAAAAATTCTAAAATATATGGGATTGGTCGTAACCGAATCCCTTACTCAAGTGAAACCTTTGTTGAAATTAGAGAATCTCCGTGTCCTGTTAATGCTTTAATTTCATTTGGTTTATCTGAAATTGGAGTTTTTAATAACAAAATAATTCTGTATCTACGTAATTTAGATTCTGTTTTTTATTCAGATGTCCCAGCTAACAATATCCGAAATCAAGCCTCTGATGCAATTAAACAAATTCTTTTAACTAATAATAGCATTAGGAAGAAACTAATGCCCAAATATAAAGATATTATTTCTAAAGTAATAGATGAAGTTCAGGTAGAAGAACCTATATGTAATGTAAGTGTCACAGCAGAAGAACCACCATTCAAACGAATAAAAATTGAGAAAAAAGTTAATGAGGATGATTTTAAAGAGGCAGAGAAGTGTAATTTAGATGTGGAAAATAGTAAAATAGTAGCTCCTTTAGTTGGAGAATTAAATGAAGAGGAGAATTGTATTAATTATGAAAATCAAGAGGAAGCAGCATTAAATTTCCTTAATATGTTCTAATAAGAAATTATACATTAAAAATGATAATGTAAAACTAAAAATTATTAAAAGAAATTAATAGATTTTTGTATTATTCCAATATGCTATATTTTTTTTTTTTTTAACAAAACTAAATTCTATTTTTTTTTTTTTTTTTTTTTTAGTAAATCACCATTTGTAAGGAAATTAGCCTAAAAATTTTGCGAAATTCTTCTGAAATTGGTAGGTAAATCACATACTGGGAGCAAACAAGATTTGATATTAAAAGATAGTTGAGTGCTTCCGGCACCTACACCATGGAGAGAGGAGATAAAAAAAGATCCTCCGGCTCCTTTTCTTTACAGTGGCACGCTGCCTCCCGGAGAGAGCGGACGTGTCTGTGTGTCTCTCTCTCACACAGGCTAGTGCTGTTAACGGGGTTTGTGACAGCCTACTACCCTGGCAGTGTCTTGTGCTCGATTTTCCTAGTGGACCATATAAATATAGTAAATCACAGCAAATTTATTTCATTTCTTCTGTGAATTTTGATCGATTCACATATCAACCTTTTCCTGACACTAAAAGAAAATGAATGTGCTAATACTCATATTAATAGTTGGATTTACCAAAAGTTGTATGTGGTCCAAAAAGAAAAACACAACTACACCAATTACAACTTACCACTTAATTGAAAATGAGAAAACATCAACAGCCCCTCTAACATCATGGGAAAATGTTACAGTGACGGAAACATCTACATTTGTCTCACTAATGATAACTTCAGAAAATGAGAGAGCAGCTTACAACACAACAACAACTAAAAAGAAAAAGATAACTAAACCTCTTATTAGCAACTCAACAACAGCCAAACCAAGACTGGTAGTAATATCAACAACCAACGACACCCATGAAGAGACGACAGCATCTACCTCTCAAGAAAACCAGGACTACGAGGAAACAGGAACTACTCCTCCCTCGACAACAACAACAACAACAACAACAACCATAACCACAACAACCAACGACACCCATGAAGAGACGACAGCATCTACCTCTCAAGAAAACCAGGACTACGAGGAAACAGGAACTACTCCTCCCTCGACAACAACAACAACCATAACCACAACAACCAATGACACTCATGAGGAGACGACAGCATCTACCTCTCAAGAAAACCAGGACTACGAGGCAACAGGAATTACTCCTCCCTCGACACCAACAACAACAACAACAACAACCATAACCACAACAACCAACGACACCCATGAAGAGACGACAGCATCTACCTCTCAAGAAAACCAGGACTACGAGGAAACAGGAACTACTCCTCCCTCGACAACAACAACAACAACAACCATAACCACAACAACCAACGACACCCATGAGGAGACGACAGCATCTACCTCTCAAGAAAACCAGGACTACGAGGAAACAGGAACTACTCCTCCCTCGACAACAACAACAAAAACAACCATAACCACAACAACCAACGACACCCATGAGGAGACGACAGCATCTACCCCTCAAGAAAGCCAGGAGACTGGGCGAGGTGAAGGTCGGGGACGTCCGCTCTGTCCGGCCAACTGTTCTGAACCGAGCTCGGACCGGCGTATCTCAGTCCCTTCGGTAGACGCTAGGCTGCGTGGGCGTGTTCTCGAGCGGCGCGGCGTGCCCACAACAACAACAACAACCATAACCACATGAACCAACGACACCCATGAAGAGACGACAGCATCTACCTCTCAAGAAAACCAGGACTACGAGGAAACAGGAACTACTCCTCCCTCGACAACAACAACAACCATAACCACAACAACCAACGACACCCATGAGGAGACGACAGCATCTACCTCTCCCAGAAAACCTGGACTACGAGGAAAGAGGAACTACTCCTCCCTCGACAACAACAACAACAACAACAACAACCATAACCACAACAACCAACGACACCCATGAAGAGACGACAGCATCTACCTCTCAAGAAAACCAGGACTACGAGGAAACAGGAACTACTCCTCCCTCGACAACAACAACAACCATAACCACAACAACCAATGACACCCATGAGGAGACGACAGCATCTACCTCTCAAGAAAACCAGGACTACGAGGCAACAGGAATTACTCCTCCCTCGACACCAACAACAACAACAACAACAACCATAACCACAACAACCAACGACACCCATGAAGAGACGACAGCATCTACCTCTCAAGAAAACCAGGACTACGAGGAAACAGGAACTACTCCTCCCTCGACAACAACAACAACAACAACCATAACCACAACAACCAACGACACCCATGAGGAGACGACAGCATCTACCTCTCAAGAAAACCAGGACTACGAGGAAACAGGAACTACTCCTCCCTCGACAACAACAACAACAACAACCATAACCACAACAACCAACGACACCCATGACGAGACGACAGCATCTACCCCTCAAGAAAGCCAGGAGACTGGGCGAGGTGAAGGTCGGGGACGTCCGCTCTGTCCGGCCAACTGTTCTGAACCGAGCTCGGACCGGCGTATCTCAGTCCCTTCGGTAGACGCTAGGCTGCGTGGGCGTGTTCTCGAGCGGCGCGGCGTGCCCACAACAACAACAACAACCATAACCACAACAACCAACGACACCCATGAAGAGACGACAGCATCTACCTCTCAAGAAAACCAGGACTACGAGGAAACAGGAACTACTCCTCCCTCGACAACAACAACAACCATAACCACAACAACCAACGACACCCATGAGGAGACGACAGCATCTACCTCTTCCAGAAAACCTGGACTACGAGGAAAGAGGAACTACTCCTCCCTCGACAACAACAACAACAACAACAACAACTATAACCACAACAACCAACGACACCCATGAAGAGACGACAGCATCTACCTCTCAAGAAAACCAGGACTACGAGGAAACAGGAACTACTCCTCCCTCGACAACAACAACAACCATAACCACAGCAACCAACGACACCCATGAGGAGACGACAGCATCTACCTCTCAAGAAAACCAGGACTACGAGGCAACAGGAACTACTCCTCCCTTGACAACAACAACAACAACAACCATAACCACAACAACCAACGACACCCATGAAGAGACGACAGCATCTACCTCTCAAGAAAACCAGGACTACGAGGAAACAGGAACTACTCCTCCCTCGACAACAACAACAACAACAACCATAACCACAACAACCAACGACACCCATGAGGAGACGACAGCATCTACCTCTCAAGAAATCCAGGACTACGAGGAAACAGGAACTACTCCTCCCTCGACAACAACAACAACAACCATAACCACAACAACCAACGACACCCATGAGGAGACGACAGCATCTACCTCTCAATAAAACCAGGACTACGAGGAAACAGGAACTACTCCTCCCTCGACAACAACAACAACCATAACCACAACAACCAATGACACCCATGAGGAGACGACAGCATCTACCTCTCAAGAAAACCAGGACTAAGAGGAAACAGGAACTACTCCTCCCTCGACAACAACAACAACAACAACAACAACCATAACCACAAAAACCAACGACACCCATGAGGAGACGACAGCATCTACCTCTCAAGAAAACCAGGACTACGAAGAAACAGGAACTACTCCTCCCTCGACAACAACAACAACAACAACCATAACCACAACAACCAACGACACCCATGAGGAGATGACACCATCTACCTCTCAAGAAAACCAGGACTACGAGGAAACAGGAACTACTCCTCCCTCGACAACAACAACAACAACAACAACAACAACCATAACCACAACAACCAACGACACCCATGAGGAGACGACAGCATCTACCTCTCAAGAAAACCAGGACTACGAGGAAACAGGAACTACTCCTCCCTCGACAACAACAACAACAACCATAACCACAACAACCAACGACACCCATGAGGAGACGACAGCATCTACCTCTCAATAAAACCAGGACTACGAGGAAACAGGAACTACTCCTCCCTCGACAACAACAACAACCATAACCACAACAACCAATGACACCCATGAGGAGACGACAGCATCTACCTCTCAAGAAAACCAGGACTAAGAGGAAACAGGAACTACTCCTCCCTCGACAACAACAACAACAACAACAACAACAACAACCATAACCACAACAACCAACGACACCCATGAGGAGACGACAGCATCTACCTCTCAAGAAAACCAAGACTACGAGGAAACAGGAACTACTCCTCCCTCGACAACAACAACAACAACAACAACCATAACCACAACAACCAACGACACCCATGAGGAGACGACAACATCTACCTCTCAAGAAAACCAGGACTACGAGGAAACAGGAACTACTCCTCCCTCGACAACAACAACAACCATAACCACAACAACCAACGACACCCATGAGGAGACGACAGCATCTACCTCTCAAGAAAGCCAGGCAACAACATCACCAGAAAGACCGGCCATGGCCACAACACCACTACCATGGGAAAATGATACAGCGACGAAAACATATACAGTTGTCTCAACCGAAGAAATAATAATTATTAAGGCAACCACCCCACCAACAACCGAAGAAAGCCAGTCAACTTTAGAAACAACAGAAGAAACTCCCAAAGAAGAAACCGCCAACTCAACTACACCAAATGACACACAAGAACTCAACTACACCAAATGACACACAAGAAACAATCAATATCAATTCGACTGTTCTTATTATTATTATTATAATTCCTATTTTTTTGATAAGTTTAGTACTTTTCATTTGGATTTATAATAACTTCTCATCTTATACATTAAATGAAGATATAGAATTAAACGACTCTAATTAGGTTAAAACGAAATATGATTTATTAAAAACTAAATTTTTCTAATCAATTTCTTGCTCAATAATTTCTGTCTTAATGCATTTATTGAATAATTAAAAGCAAAATAAATATTTGATCATTTATTATTCCATTTTTTTTTTGGCACACACACACACACACACACACACACCCCGGTCTGGTATTCTATTTACAGTATTAACATTTAAATTTATCCAATAAGAAGGTTAATTTGTTTTTTAAAGTTTCTAGGCCTATTAGCATAATATTTTCAGGCTTTAATGCACCTGAACTTTCAATATTGAAATAAAATTGTTTTCGTTTATTACAATCTTCCAGAAAATAAGAAGAAGTGTTGTTACAGCAATCAAAATCTATATTAATTGTCGGATTCCATTTGGCGTGGTTTTTGCCAATCCCCTTGATAGCATATGCTTTTAAGCATAATTCTTGTCCATTATTAAGTTTAACCAAAGCAATTGGGATTTCTTTGTGAAAAGATGGTATTATATCAGATGTTGTTATGAGGTATTGTTTGTCTTCACGACATTTAACATCCAAAATAAATTCTACTGCACATTTCGTACAAAAGTTAATACATTGACATTTCCATGGAATCTTTAATTTATTAATGAATTCATCTGAAGGTATTGGAATTAGACCTAGACGATGAATAATGAACTCATCACATAATATAGTTGTATTTTTTTTAATTTGAACCCAATCAATGGCTATAGTAGGAGTCTCAGCTATAAAAATCCGCTGCAATCCATTTACTAGAGCTAAATTTATATTTTCTATTTTAAATTGTATCATGTCAGGTGATAAATTTAAAATTTTAATTGTTATCTGATCTGTATTGATAGCCATGTCTTGAAATAATATTGTTTTGAATAAACCGTTTACTTAATATATAGTATGTAAGGTTACAATATATATTCATTTTAGGAATAAAAAAAAAACTTAAATTATCATGGAATACCGGAAAACCATACCCAGGTCATACATACAATTATCACTCTTTACCCATCATCAGTCATCCATCCCTCACCCATCTGCCCCTGGCACTGGCACTGGTACTGGTTCAAGAGCAAGGGTCACTAATTCTCTTCAACTTTGAGGAAATAATAAGTAAAGTTTATTTATCTTTCCTTCTAATTTTTCGACATTTTAAAATTACTAAGGGACCTTGGGTATCCCCACTACCATCAACATCAACATTATTATCAGAATCTTCATCATCATCATCACCCATATTTCTATGGATATCAGTGTCATTAATTTCACAAGTCTCTCTATTGATCTTAGCATATCTGAAATTATACTTAATATTATTAGTATTCATTTTTTGGGAAGATGCATTATCATAGTCTAATGCACTGTACAAAATATATTTCTGTAAACCTACTACTGCCTGTTGATGTGTAGCAGCAGTTAGTGAATCAAACACAGTAAGTAATTTGAAGTGTAATTTAGTGGCATCTCTATAATTGATCTCTTTGATATCATTATCACAAATTACAGTGTCCGTCAATTTTCTAACAAATTTGTAAAATAATTCACTACTATTCATGTTTGCTTTTTCAATAAAATTTACCATGTATAAGCTATTATTATCTTTATACTTTTTATTGTTAAATTGAATATGTTTTCTTAACTTACCAATTTCATTAATAAGATATTTATAAATAAACTTTTGATCCTTCCGGTCTTGTTTTACCATTAAAAATGTCCATAAATTTGTTAACATTCTAATATATAATATTATGTATTTATATTCTAACGAAAAACCTTCATTTTTAGGTATTTGTTCAATGTATTTAGACAAATATTGTTTTAAAGTTTTCATGTCAAAGAAACGAGTATTAAATTTCAGTTTGAATCCTGGAAAGCCCAATCCAGCGATTTGATATATTTTTCTAACTATAAAGTTATTTTTATTGGATTCCGATTGAGGGAAAATATAAGTACCATTGTTTTGAATACCCCTTGGACGAGAAGAAGAATTGAGATTTCTATGAGAGGGGGCATTTATTCCACCCTTCTGGAGTAGACCATAAGAAGATTTATTTCCATTAGATGGACCAGGATCACTGATCTCGTCTACTTCATCTTCAATATTATCTTGTATGACATTTCTATGAATTTCATCATCTTCTGTTGGACTGTTTCTATCTTCTCTTACTTTGGCTCTTTTGAATCTCCTAATTAATCCATAATTCATTCCCCCTTTTTTTACTGATCCTAATCCCTCTCCTGTAAATATATTAAGTGAAATATAGTAATGAATTAACAATCTTAGTGGTATTTCTTGTTTTACTGTTAACAGTGGGAAAAACTTTTTATTAAAATTACCAGTTGAATATGTTTTTGAAATTCTTATTTGGAAATATTTTTCTTTTCCATTACGATTTTGGAAATTAAAAACAATTAATTGACTCCTAGTTGAACTGGACATTTATTTTATACTATTTATTTTTATATATTTTATAAAAAAAAAATTATTTTTTAATAATTTTACATACACTTTCTAAATTTAATAAAGTCGAATCATCCAAATTAAAAAAAATTAAATCTTCTGTTTTTATTTGTTTTTTAATATCATTGAAAAGGTTTTCTAATTTGTTATGTTTGTTATTATTGTTTTCTCCATTTTTTGGAGATTCTGTTTCAATTTGTTGTTTAGGGGACGATTTATTATTTCCAGGTGAAGAAAACATTATATGTTTTTCAGTATATTTTCATTTCACACACACATATAAATATAGAGTATAGATACTTTTTTTTTTTTTAATACCTGTTTAATTTAATTTTGAGTTAATCTGGCAAGATTTCTATCATTTATTTCACAATTTTGTTCACAAATTCCCTCTATGATTCTAATAGTTGGTTCATTAATTGGTAAATGGGATTGTGGAATATTTGCCAAACGATTGCTGTTTATTGGTAGCCATGATACCTGGTATACGTTTTCAAAAAAAAGATGAGCATCTGCCAATGAAATATTTTTAAGGGCCTTGGGGAAACTACGCAAAAGAACTGATAGACGATGTAGGGTAATAAACCCACTATATGGTTTCTCTACCAGATGGCACTCTTCCATTATTTGGGCTACAATTCCATGTTCTGGTGAATATAACTCAGTTGCCTCCATAATGTTAATTGGGAGTGTGAGAAAGTTAACAGTCTGGTTCATTGATACAAACCAGGGCGAATTGAGTTTATCATGACAGTTAGCATGAATAAAGAGTGCCATCATTCCTTCAGTCAGACGCTTTTTCTTTCGATCATCAGTCATGAGATGAAATTGGGGAAAAATTGAATATTGAAATGACGTAGGCACTTCAGAATCAAACCGCGCACGGAATGAAATGAAACGAAGTCGTTGCATCAAGGCTGAGTCATATTCGCTGAAAGTTGGGCAATTGTTGCCAAACAAAAAAATAGGTGTTGCTAAATTATATGTATCCCCATCCATATAGTTTTGACGAATCCACATTGGGGCATGACCGCTCAATTGCTTTAAAAACAGAGAATTAAGGGTTTTAGTCGTACTCAGTTCATCCATGTACCACATTCTAACCATTTTTCCACCTCTTCCTAAATCATGGGTCCGTTCTTGGAGACCCTTATGAGCTGTATGTACTGAGAGAATACCTGTCAAATCACCAAGAGTTAGAGTAAGAGTATTTAATAAAGCAGTTTTTCCTGAATTTGAATCTCCAATACCCAAAGTTATCTTCTTGTCATTTTGTCGATGGCATGCTTTTACTATTAGTGAAAAAAAAAATAAATCATAGTAGTTGCATCATAGCAAAAGATCTGTGCTAGTGTTAACAAAATATCAACTAATTGACAATTACAATTAGGTTTCACTGGTTCACCAACATCATCTTTTCGTATAAACCGTCCATTTACCTTTAGATTTTCTTTTAAAATAGCATCTAGATGGTAAATACTTTCTTTGATTGGAATTTTACGATTTTTTATCCCATGACGGCATTCTTCAATGAGTCTATTAAGAAGATCTTGATATTTATTTTCTATATTAATATTTTCTGAAACTCGGTTTAGTGATTCTAAAGAAGTAACCATATGTTTTAGCACATAATATTTGACAAGTTGAGCTAATCTATTCATACCATCATTCCAAAATCGATCTATAAAGATTATATGATATTGTTCACGACTAAGTAAGAGAATTTTATGTTTCTCTTCAACTGTCAACTTCTTATAATATTTCTTTTTTTTGCTTTCGTAATGTAGAATATCTTTTAATATTGGATTACATTGCTGCATAAAAAAGGTACATTTTGGTATGTGATCTAATAGTTTCAATACTTCACTCCAATCATAAATAGTTGGTCTTGTATCAGAATTTGTATTATTTGATGATTTGTACAGGGGAAGTGGTAGGATATAAAAAATTTGGTTCATCTCACTACTGCTACTGCCGCTGATGATATAACATTGAGAAGAAGCAATAAAATATCGAGGTATATCCAAGATTTTCATGTTTGCATAAAAACTCTTTATAGAATTTAGAAGACTATTCTGAATAAGACTTCGTTTCTTGTAATTATTATTATTATTATTATTATTATTATTATTATTTGTAGAATCAGTAGTTTTTTTTTTTACTCTACCTTTGGCTGAAGGAGAAGGAAGGTTTGAGTTTGAATTCGATGAAGAAATTGATGAGGTTATTGATGGAGAAGGTGACAACAGAGGAGGAGGTGGTAATAAGTTGCTGTTGGATTGTAGTGCTGTTGGTGGTAAGGTAAGTGAAAGAAACATTTCATTTTCCAGTAATTGTGGTTGTTGTTGTTTTGTTGTTGTAGTATGCTATCAATTAAAATAATTTGACGTGTAATGTAAGCTAGGTCTGTTGCTAGTAAAGAAGAATTTATGTGATTATTAGCTACGGACCACTTCTTAGTAGTATTATCCCAAACATTAATCTTGCGCGAATTCTTATCACATATAATAGGTTTATATATAGCTAAAAAATTGTTATATTCCGTTATACCAAAATTCTGTAGGAAAGAAAAAGCTATTATAATCCGAGGAATTTTAGTAGGACGTGAATTACTATTAGCTGATGGTACTACCCAATAAGTGTCACTGTCAAACTCTTCCACATTTATATTCATGACAAAATCCAATCTTTGAGAATCAATTTTTTCTACTAGATCAAAAGCTTCTTTCATTGATACCACATCACTAACAATTAGAAGATTTAGAAGACACAAAATTATCCAATCTTCTAATTCTTCTTTTACTTGCTGGTGTTCCTGATATCGGTTAAGAAGATAGATGATTTCATAAAGTGGTCCAGTATCTAAGTGATTAAAATTTAAATCTCTAATTATTTGGGCTATAAAATAATTGTAGTCAGGAAATGTCATTCCCAGGGACTTTTGACGGATCTTTTTAACATATAACAATGCTAAAAGATACAAGACAGTGTGAAGATGTTGTTTACTCTGCAAACATAAACGGGTTATATGTTCAATGGTAAATGGCTGAATTCGTTTCAAGAAAGAATTGGTATCTCCACTGATATTGCTACTGGCAACTGTTCCGCGAATAGATGTTTGCCTTAAAGGTTGAACTGTAAACACTTTTTCAATACGATTTGCTGTCATTTGTATTTTATCATAATCAAAGTTTGCCTCAGCGTCATTGTCATTTGTAAGAAGAATCAGGTAATGCGGAATTTCGTTAATATGTATAAAACTATTTGGATATTTTTCAAGTATAATTAAGAGTTGGTTATTCTCTTCTTGTTGTTCCTCTTGAAAATGAAGAGATTTATATATAGAAAGTTTATATTCCTTACTAAGTGTAACAAAAAATAAACCCACTATAATTTTATTGATAATATTGTTAACATTGGAAAACATGAAAAAATCTTCTTCTGTTATATCTGGTATTTTTTCTTCATCTCTCTCCCTAGAATTATCATAATTTTCATATATAGTAAAATAATTTTCGGCGTCATCAATATTTTCTTTGTTTTGCATAAATGTTTGAACATTTTTCTGAAAAACATCCAGAGCATATGTATCATCATCCAATCCGATAATAGTTGGGAATCCTCTAATGGATGAAGGTTCATGATATTTACAGATATTAAATAAGTCAAAAACTTCACCCATACTTGATAAAATATATGAGGGTGGTGAGTTTGACATATCGTAAATATTATTTTTGTGGAAAACCGCATATGGTAAATAAGTGCAGTCCATTTCGTTTAAAGGTGTTTGCAGTTGAATTTTTTGAGAGCCAAAAATACTATAATTGGTAGTAATATCTACGAGGGTAGGTAAGAGTTCTTTACATGAATTGGACATTAGGGCAAAATCATAATAGGAAAGAGTTAGGTGGGGTATTTCAAGATGAAATCCTTGAGTAAACGTTTGTGATTTACCTAAAATATAAATTGGTAGCCAGTCTAGACCTAAATAATAAACAATATGAGAAACAAGTTCATATATGACATAATTTGTATTATAATAGATCTGTCCATTAACAATGGATGTTGTTAATTGTAAGGATGACCCTGATTGTTTAAGTGTTAGATATTCTAGGTACTCAGCTGTCGATAAACGAAATGATTCAAGAGTACACATTTTTTTTAAATCAACATCCAAGATAAAATGTATATAATCTAAACTAGGTAGACGTATGACATGGGAACCACTTATAGTGTTTGTCTCCCAAAATCTACGATATAAATGATGAACTGTTCCATTTGTTAATAAAATCAAATCAATTTCTCTTTTCCCACACATATCTGTTAGTGATCCAAAACCATATAAACTCATCTTATTTTTTCTTGATGAAGTACAACTTATAGTTTGAAGATCACGAGTTATTTTATTAAAAGTCCCAGTATTGGGATTGATATGTGAGTCTTGATAAGTTCGTTTTAACGGATCATAATTTTGAATAAGTGGATAAGTATAATATCGATCATTCATTTTAAAGAGCAACATAGTGAAATTGTAGTATACTTATAGATGGGAAAATCTTTTTTTTTTTTTTTTTACTTTAAAATAATATACATCCGTCTTTAGCTAATAGGGAAGCTTTTGTGAGACGTTGGTCGAAAGGAATTTTGGTATTGACATTGCTCACCGATATAGTGTCCATTATCCATACAAGCACATATGGTGGTTATTAAATTAGTTTCCCCAACATAATTAATAGGAAATCCTCCATTTAAACATTTATGATCAGTGTCATAATTACAAACACTATTAATGCAAGTAACTCCTAAAGAAGAAGAGCAAAATGTTTGACAGTCTTCATTTTTCTGGCATGCTATATTGTTAATAGTACAATCCATCTTTCTTGTAATCTTTTCATATGGAGGGTGTGACATTAATATTAAATTAGAGTCTATCTTTGGATTATTACTCATATTTTTCTTATAAATGTAATTTAATATTATTGAATAAAGAATTAAACATATAAATATAATATAAAGTTTCATTATTTTTTTCTGACCACAGATAACAGATAAAAATACATTCGCCAATTGAACAAGACACTTTCAATTACTAATTTGAGTATGTTAAGAGGTGGGCGTTGTTTTTTTGTATTTAGTTTTCGATCATGGATAATAGCCCATTCTAAATTCCCCATGATAGATGTTGGAAATGGCATTAATGTTGACAATATATAATTGACTAAAAGACGTGTCAAACGACCATTTCCATCTGAAAAAGGATGGAGAGTAAGCATTTCTAGGATAAACCATGAAATTAATTTAAAAATCCATTCAAATTCTTCCTCTGGCCCTAAAAATGTGAATATTTTTTGGGTCAATGTAGAATTGTAATTGTCCAAAATAGCCAAAATACGATTTTCTCCATCCTGAATTGAATGGATATGTGGATATACATACAAACCCTTGACACTTGTGTTATTACTAATCTTTGTACAGCGTATATTGGTACTTACATAACCACATTTTTCGGGTGATAACAATCTTCTCATTAATATTTTGTGTAAATTTAAAACACAAGTTTCAAGATCAATTAAACCTAATAAAGTGTACATATCCTTATCTCCTACTATCTCTTCCTTAATCTTTTTATGACCTCTAATGAAATTTAAATATTCTATTGCTCTTAGTAAGTTTCTAACCTCTCTAACTTTCCAATTAGTGATTAGAGTTTTCTTCTGGTTGTGTGGCCAAATCCCAATATTTTCATGTTTCATTAAATTAGTTAAAAAACCATATTTCTTTGGTTTTTACAACTAACCCTTGAACTTTTTTATTATTATCTAGACCTAAATATATTTGTTTAAATTTATTAATTTCAGATACTTTATTTTTTAAGTTTAGGCTTAATTCATATGAAAAAAACATCGTTTATATATTTTTTAAAAAAAGTTAAACAAGCATAATATACTATTATTTTATCTTTATGTTAAACGAATAAAATAAAAAGTGACTTTTTTCTTTGTTTTAGGATTCGGATTTACTCTGTGAGCACACTGCACAACCTAAAAACTACAAGATGTATCTAACCAGCTACAGCTTGTCTCAATGCCAGTTGTATACACATGCATGATTCTCCAGCCTGTGGGATTCTTCTGCTTTATTGTTTTCAATGGCTCCAATTAAGAACAACGTGAATCGTCGAGATCCACTCCCCAGTGTGCCACCAACCACATTTACATCAGAAGAATAACTCTATGATGGTCTCCCTAAATATTTTATGTTAAAGGGGACTCATCTGTACTCTAGTATAAGAACACTGACTTATGTTCAAGAATACCATAAGAGAATAAAAAAATTTATCTCCCCATCCTATCCAGAATTGGAAGATAAACAAAAATATAAAATATGGATAATTAATGATCAGTTGGAAAAATTATCCACATTTTCTTACGTGGATAATAACAATGGTTGGTACATTTGCATAAAATGTAATGGCATATTTATATCATTCCAGAAAATAATAGATCATGAGTGTAAAAGAGCACCATTTGTAGTATATACAACTACATTAGATAAAATTAATGAAATATTATATATAATAAAGGCAATGAAAAAAAAGGATAAGCATGATGATGATGATGGTGATGATATCGATGATGATGATATCGATGATGATGATAAATCTTTTGAAGAGTCAGCCTTTTTATTTAAAACCAAGTATGAAAATTTAAAGACTCAAATATCAAGAAATAAACAAACTTTCATACATGAAGAGTTTAGATTGAAGAATGAAATCATTCCAATTATGGAATGTAACTGCTGTGAAGTAAAATTCCCACTTCCAAAGTATAGAAATAATATACTGAAGATAATCGACTTACATAAGAATGAAGTGAAACCCAAATGTTCTGCAAAGAATATGAATTTGACAGAATCTTTTAAAATAATACTGGAAAGTTTACATTACATAATTAAGAACCAATTTCAGTATAAGAATTGTGATATAGATAAGAACAGATTATCTAGAATTATCCTACAAAAAATAATTTCATCTGGTTTTATACATCAAGATAAACGGGAAGTTTTAGAAGACTACTTTTTAGGTATACAAATCAGGAATTTATTCAAAAACGAAGGAAATGGAAATATTCTTCCCTCAGTCACTAAAACTACAACTAACATTACTGAATCAGCAACTACATCATTATTATTACAGGAGATAAATAATGATAATGATGATAAGGATAATGAAGATGATAGAAAAAGAAGAAACAGCAGAAGTAGAAGTGGCAACAGAAAAGACATCAGCATCATAAGAGGCAGCAGCAGCAGCAGAAGAATCAGCATCAGAAGAGGCAGCAGCAGCATAAGAATAGGCAGCAGCAGCATAAGAAGCAGCAGCAGCAGCAGCAGTAACAGTAACAGTAGTAGTGATGGTGGTGGCAGTGGTAGTAGTAGTAGTAGTAGTAGTAGTAGTAGTGGTGGTGGTGGTGGCAGTGGTAGTAGTAGTAGTAGTAGTAGTAGTAGTAGTAGTAGTAGTAGTAGTAGTAGTAGTAGTAGTAGTAGTAGTAGTAGTAGTAGTAGTAGTAATAGTAATAATAATGATGATGATGGTGGTAGTGATAACAGTAAAGAAGATAATAATGAGCATGATACAGGCAATAAGGAAGAATTAGGGTCATTGACAAACAAAGATTTAGATAAATCTGCTACTTCTACTACTACTTCTACTACTACTTCTACTACTACTTCTACTACTACTACTACTACTACCACCACTAGTGCCACCACCACCACTAGTGCCACCACCACCACCACCACTACCCTGACCATCATCGTTGCCACTGCTGTTGCTGCTCCTGCTGCTTTGGAATCTGATGATGAAGAATCAGTTTTGGAAAATAAGGTGAAGAGAAATATAACAACATTTAAAAGAATTGCAAACAAAACTCAGGAAAATGGAGTTCATCATGTTCAACAACAACAACAACAACAACAACAACAACAGCAACAACAACAACAACAGCAACAACAACAACAGCAACAACATAGAGAAGAAGATTTTTTGGATCAAATTCCTGATTTCATTGATGCCCTCTTTCCCTCAGAAACTAACACCACAAGAGGAGGAGAAAAAAATAACAACATTTATTTGCCATCTACTTCAAGCTCAAATTATCAACTAATATCAGAAACAACCAATTTACCAGCAGCCAATTTGAAGTGTAATTATCATCAACCTAACATACAAATTGAAGAAGAAGAAGAAGAAGAAAAAGAAACAGATCTGACTTATATAATTGATAAATATTGTAGTAAAACAGGTGAATCAATTAATAATGATTATCAACAACTAATGGTGTCGTTTCCTGAAAATACAATATTAAGTTCAGGTTTGAATGAAGATGCATATGTTAATCAACAACAACAACAACAACAAGATCAACAGTTTTCAAATACCTATTACAATGCACATTCAGTCATATAAAAATTCCCAATTGGTTCATTGATTATAAGTATATTGGCATTTGAATATTCTTTATTAATACAAGTTTCTTTAACTATATGCCTAATATACCCGTTTGGTAACCATTTAACTGCAGTTATATACTCTAATCTTTCTGTGTTTTCTGTTGGAATAATGCTCACACTTCGATTCAGCAAAAAACTCTCAACCCATCCACCACGAGCATAAATAGCCACCACAGTGTCCTTTGGGTTTATAAAACTCATTATTTCATCAAGTTCCTTCTTGGTAAGTATATGCTTTCCAAAAATAAAAATGTGCTCTTGCCAATAACAATCGTTAGCATTATTACAAATATTTTGAAGATGTTCTAATCTTATTTTTGATGCACAATTTAAGACAGTAGATTTCGGCTGGAAATAAGCAATCTCACCTTGCCAAGATAATCGTTCATCTTCAGAAAAGAAAGATGAACGTGGATAACCATCTATTGGTAGTTCAGGGTGGAATTGAGGTGAAAATTTATTATTTATATGATGTCCCCAGAATGGAATATGTGCAACTGAAAGATCTTGCAACAGAATGTGATCTAAATCAACTTCAATATTTACTAACTTAGGTAGAGAGGATTTCTTTTTCTTTGGGTGTATCATTAACATTATTAAATGTAAAAATGCACCATGAAATAAATCTGTTTGGTTGCCTTCAGGAAATTCTTTGATTATTATGATATATGTACTATAAAATAGAATAATTAAATAAAATAAAGTTAATATAACCTGATAACAGTTCATATAAAAAAAAAGGAGTAACATTAATCCTATACTTAAAACCATATAATAACCATGTACTCCATAGATTAATTTCCACATAAAATAAGTAATCATTAAACATGCTACTAGAAATAAGACATTTGTGTCATCTATAGTACATATACCAATTCCTAAGCAGAAATATATAACCATATATTGAACTTGCTTCCTGCAAACTTCTCTGTTTCTTTCACATATTAGGCAAAAAAGAAGTGCAACAAAATTCACTTCTCTAAGCCCTGAATAATACCAAAAAAGACCACAAAGAACTGTCCACAGGTTAAATATGTGTGTACTATAAACATCATCTAAATACAGTTGAATTTCATATGAAAGTGGTTGCCAAATGAAATCTTCTAACAGCAACATCATGATGATAATGATGATGATGATGGAAGCCAATCAATAAGTCTATTCTTACTTAAACATCCTGTAGACAAAAGAAAAAAATATGATTTAGATTATTTCCACACCATACAACACATACATACATAAATCAGCGATGTTTCTTATATTTATAGACTTCCCCATCTTTATATATATGAAGATCAATAGTTCGAAGAATATCCCCTAAACATTCTAAATTGTTTTCTGATTTTGTTTTAGGAAGGCAGTTTAATCTTTTAAGATTTTGTTTGGGGAGAGAACAGAGAAGAATAGTCTCTAACCAATTTACACATTTAAATTTTTTCATAAGTAAATTATACAAATTATATATAACAATTCTTGTTACTTCATTTACATATTTTACAGTAGGTGATCGATTATATACATTACTTAAATTATCTTTTAGGTCATATATATCGGTATGGGACAGAAGAATGGGTGTAATACATCTTTCATTCAATATAGGTTTTCTAATTAGAGAATAAGGTATTTGTCCTTGTATAGTCCAAATAGATTCCATAAGAGCCCATCCTTGATATCGTAACGTATTTTCTAAGAGAATAATGTATAATTTGATAATATGAATTCTTTTTAGGAGTTTGTATAAATAATAACTGAATTGTCTTCGAATAAAATCAAGAATAAATTCACATCGGTAATGATCCCATTTTCCATTTATTATTAAAAACCCAATATTTTGACATATATCTATATATGTGTCAAACATAACTGATATAATATTATTAAATTCACTATCTAACATATCAAACATTGGCAAATAAATATGCTTTATATTATAACTATAAAGATTAATTGAATAATTTAATATATCAATAAAATATTTACCAACTAAAATTTTAACTTGTGAATCAGTAATAACATCTCCCATTATTTTTTTATTTAATAAAAAATCAAATGGTATGGTAAATAAATTTGTTTTTGGTATAAGACTACACTCAGGAACAGTACTTACTGTGATTACAGGAACAGATGAACTGGTCTATAAACCCTCATAATTTGCCTGTTTATATACCTTCCATCCCAGGTATACAATAATTACTATCTCTATTATAATCTCATTTGTGTTATTATTATCTTTCCATAAAATATAGTGAGACTAAGACGTGGAGGTAGGGGAAGGGGGATGGGGGTGCATCCAAGAATCTCTCTATCAAGTCGATAATAAGGCCAGATTCTCGACGTCCTTATTTTTGCAAGCGTCCATGAACACATCATCTTCTTCATCAGTGAAGTGTCGCTACTGCCATCCTTGACCCCGACTCAAAACTTAATTTAACCCCCAAACAATATAAAAATTGGTGTTCTATGATAATGTATAAATACTATAAACCTCATTGCGATGGTAACTAAAATACAAAGTTAGTTGGTATAGTTTGACAACCTGTTGTAACATATCTATATTTATAATATAATAATTAATATATGGTCAGTTTAAATGTACATTTTTTTTATATAAAATAGGATGAAATAAAATATTAATATACAGTTATTCCTCATCATTGATATTTGCACATTGAGCACATATTAAATAAAAACTATTAAAACGTGTAAATCTTACCGCTACCATATCACACCAATTGATTTTTTGTTTTAGAGCAAAATACTCATCCTTTAGAGATTTAGAACAATGAAGACAGTAGTGGCGTTCACTTATATTAATTTCATTAAATGTCGCCAATTGTTGTCCAAGAATTGTATTAATATCTTTTTCAAATGAATTATTCAATTCAATTTCCAATACATCAAATTTTAAATTGTTAGTGATTGTTGCAATCATATGATGTTCACAAATTACATCTTTTCCTTTAAATAATCGAACTAATGAAAATGTTGGCATAGTTTGAAATGTTATTAACATATCTGTATAAATGATATAATAATTATAACTTGGATGATATTCACCATTAAAGGTGCATTTTGTTTTTAACCAAAATATAAAATCTGGTGTTTTATGATAAGATAATGCATAGGCACTATAAATCTCACTGTAAGTTAACGGAGGATGTAACCAACAATTGCATTCACCATCATATTCATGTCGGTCATATAAATTATATATAGAGAGAACATCATCTAGAAATCTTTGAAAACTCCCATCTATTGTAATAACACAAAATTTTTCCATATAAGAATTACAATAATGGTCATAACAGTACATATATATACTTGAAATAGATGAACAAATAACTAAAACATTGTCTTCACAACTCCTTTCTTGCACCTGACACATTTCAGTACTTACAGGAATTATAAAGTTACGTAGTCCCAAAATACAATACATAATCCAACATAAATCCTGATTCCTCTTACTTACCATTAGTAGATATACATTAATATTTAAATTATAACAGGGTTTATTTTGTTCAGATAAAATGTTTCTAAATTTGATTACTGAAATTTCTTTCACTTTTTTTCTCCAGTCTTCCTCCCTATTAATATCAGAAGAATCTGGCATAAGCACCAATACATCAAAAGAAAAAGAAAAAGAATTAAACATAGAAAATGAACAAATAGCATTTTGCGGTAACTGTTGTACAAGTGGTGATTGTGGCTGCGATTCGATAATTAAAAATTGCAAAGATGAATGCCGCTTTACTATCTTCAAAACTATACTGACTATATCCACTCCAGGAACATAATCGACACGTGTAATTTCACCTTTACTTGGAACATGATTGATTAGAAGGGCCTGTTCACAATAATATGTTTGTTCTGACGATTGAAGAATTATATTTTCTGTCAGATAGAGTGCAGAATGTACCTTATAATGATTAATATTAGATTGCTGTAAGTTTTGAAAAGAAAAAAGAAAAATAACTGTATATCCATAAAAAATATCCAGAACAGTTGACGTGGGATACATTCGAAGACAAATATTTAACAATTGTAAAATTTCATCTGTATCCCGAGAGAACATTGTCATAGCTGTCACTAAAGACCACACTTTGTTTTTGTTTATCATACCTTTTAAAGGATGATTAACACTCGTCATTGTTTTTAATGTTGATGTAAACATAGGATGATCATTCAATAACTCAAATAGTTCAGAGTCTTTTTTTTCTTGACCCATTTTCGACCAGTTATTCATTTTAATCTCGATCATCTTTAGAAGGCCTCTCATACAGTATCTTCCATCGGTTATGTTGTATTTGATGTAACATAATTGTTCCACAATATAGGATGCATTGTAAAGAGACAAATTACCATCTTCATTGCTATGTAGAAGTGGACTAGGGAAAAGAGTATATGAATCCCATATTAATCGATGATAAAGAGTGCGGAATGGCATGTATGACGAGTCAAGAATAACATGGCTCCAAATTTTACAAACTCTGGAACAAATAATTAAAAGATGACGATATGGAACAAGTGCAAATATGTTTTCTAATAACACCTGTGGTAGGGACGACATTTTTTGGATTAGAGTTTGCATCAACACCTGTTGTATTACAGTGTTCAGTAAGCAAAACAGTAAGTAATTTAAGTAGGGTAGTAGTAGTAGTAGTAGTAGTCTTTTTTTTTTTTAATCAGGGACTCAAATCTCTTTTTTTTCAACTATCCATCAGGGTGTTTGTGACTGCTGTCACATCTGCACACGTTCAATGTTGAATATACTATCCAATATCATTGGATACTAACCAGAAAACTAATCAATATCGACATAGTATAGAGTATATAGTATAGTGCTGGATACTGGAAAACAATCCAACATTGAATGACTCATTCAACATTGAATTACTCATTCAATATTGAATGGTATTCCAATATTTAATATAATATCCAATATCACTTAATACTGGAAAACTACTCAACAGGATAAAAACAATAACATATTTGACTTTGGTTGCATAATTACTTTATTTTTTAAAAATATCTGAATTAAAAATCATATAATTAAAAAAAGAGAAAATTAGAAATGAATAATCTACTGTCAACAATTATTATGTTAATAATAATAATTATTTTCCTAACAGTTATAGTAGTCATTAATTCACGGAAAAAATCTAAAAATACTAAAAAATTATATAAAAAGGAAAACAATTACAATTCCATCAGCCATGACACAACACCAGAGTCCATTGAGCTAATACAAGATGTAGGAGGAGAAGTGGGAGGGGAATTACACAACGCAGGAGTAGTGGGAGGGGAATTACACAACGCAGGAGTAGTGGGAGGGGAATTACACAACGCAGGAGTAGTGGGAGGGGAATTACACAACGCAGGAGAAGGAGTAGAGTTACATGACGCAGGGGAAGGAGGAGCAGAAGAATTACAAGACGATGGAGAGGGAGGAGGAGGAGGAAGAGGAAGAGAATTACAAGACACTGGAGAAGGAGGAGGAGGAGGAGAATTACAAGATGCCGGAGAAGGAAGAGGAGGAGGAGGAGAATTACATGATGCCGGAGAAGGAAGAGGAGGAGGAGGAGGAGGAGGAGGAGGAGGAGGAGGAGGAGGAAGAGGAGGAGGAGGAGGAGGAGTAGGAGAATTACAAGATGCCGGAGAAGGAGGAGGAGGAGAAGAAGGCGGAGGAGAATTACAAACAAGTGAAAATGAGTCCTCTGGCGTTCCTCACGTCATCAGTAAAATGGAATCCGTCGAACAACCTCATGAATTACTTCAAGAATTATTACAATCCTCCACAGATTCGTCTGAACTTCGAAAATCCCAAATGAAATCCAAACTTATAGAATCATTATTCTCGCCATTTATCGAAGACATAAAAACTTATAAAGGTCTCTTTATTGTTCCCAAACCACCAATTTCGTATAATCCTAAAACTATTACTGAAACTGATAAGACACTAATTCAACCCTTTAATAAATTCCTTAGTTATTATGATGAAATCCACAACTTTACCAATGGTTATTCTGCATATTACATAAATAAACTATATACAAATTCTAATATTGATAGGGGATATTATACAAAAAATCCAATTATATTATTATTTCCATGGAATTTCCATAATTTCACACCTGATATTTATACAGATCGACGTGAAATAAAACACGTCAAATTAAAGAACAATTTAGATGCATCACGTAAAAAATGTCGAAAGGAAGGAAAACTATTTTACATGAACAAATTGTTGATATCATGTACCCATGCTGCAAGTCAAGATATATTTAATTGTGGATTTTATTCGAACAGTTTCCCAATGAAAGAAAATTCACTACCCCCATTCGTGGTTATGAAACTTGAACTCGAAGACGGTCATAATGAGGTGGAATGTAAAATGTTAGCTAAGAATATTAATTCCTCAGACACATTTGCTAGCATTAAATTTAACATTTATGTGGAAGTCGAGAAAGAAGAACAAACAAAAGAATCACATGGAGGAGGAGAATTACAAAATGCAGGAGAAGGAGTAGGAAAGGTAAAAACTTCACAAACAGTAGAAGGAGGAGAAGGAGGAGGAGAACCACAAACAGTTGGATGAGGAGGAGGAGGAGGAGGAGACCCACAAACAGTTGGAGGAGAAGGAGGAGGAGGAGACCCACAAACAGTTGGAGGGGAAGGAGGAGGAGGAGAATCACAAACAGTAGAAGGAGGAGGAGGAGGAGGAGGAGGAGAATCACAAACAGTAGAAGGAGGAAAATCACAAACAGTTGGAGGAGGAGGACAAACAGTAAAAGGAGGAGGAGGAGGAGAAGAATCACAAACAGTTGGAGGAGAAGGAGGACAAACAGTAGAAGGAGGAGGAGGAGAAGAATCACAAACAGTTGGAGGAGAAGGAGGAGAACCACAAACAGTTGGAGGAGAAGGAGGAGGAGGAGGAGGAGGAGGAGAATCACAAACAGTAGAAGCAGGAGGAGGAGGAGGAGGAGGAGGATCACATAGAACCCCCCACCGAAAAAAAGATAAAAAAAACTGGATTCAGTTTAGTGGAAGAAAACGTATTTATCTTGACCCAGACGCTGGTCTTATAGAGTCATTTTAATTTTATTTACTCTGATATATAAAAGGCCCGGAGATTTTATATACTCTGGTATATAAAACGTCAAAAAAGTATATAAAACTATCAATTGAATATAAAATTAAAGGTTCCCACCAGGCTTCTGTGCTGGCTAGGGTTCAAGTCTCCTGGTGGGAAAGTGTTCTCAAGTTGTATAACTTCACTCTCGTGTTTAGGAGAGTTGTGAATCAAGCATAGACATAGTGTTCTCCCATATTAACAGGGACTTGATGAAAAACGTAAAAATGATAGTCATCCTTAAGAATTATTTGACTCTAAAATTCAGGGATGGTCAACTTCTTGGGCTGCTCCCAAGAGAACTGTTGCCGTCCAAAATGTCCATAACACGACGTATCACTGTAAATTGGTCTCTTTAAGCCCAGCTCCTTGACAATATGTCCTAGTCGTAGATCAAAGTTGTGGTTAACAATCTTCAGAAGCTGTTTTGATGTGTACTGTGAGGTGCCATAGTGGAAGATGCTGATGCTTATGGGGTGCACAACACTAATGGCGTAAGATACCTGAACCAAACAGCGTCTACATAATTTGTTTTTCACCAGTGACTTGGCAACCCATCGGGCGGCATAGGCCGCTGAGCGGTCAATCTTTGTGTAATCTTTGCCAGAGAATGCTCCCCCGCCGTGAGCGCCCCACCCACCGTAAGTGTCAACGATGATTTTCCTACCAGTTAGCCCAACGTTACCTTGAGGTCCACCCATGATGAATTCTCCGCAAGGGTTGATGTGGTATTTCGTTTGAGTATCTATATATTTTTCAGGAATAATGACCTTGATGACCTTCTCTATAACCTCGTCACGCAAAGCTTCGACAGTAATTTGTTCCGAGTGCTGTACAGAAGCGACAACAGTGTTCACTCTTTTGGGAATAACAGCTCCTTGATCGAAGGCATACTGGCATGTGACTTGAGTCTTACAGTCAGGTCGCGCCCACCAGAACGTCCCATCTCTTCGCAGCTCTGCAATCTTCTGATTGAGACGGTGTGCCAGCATAATAGTTAAGGGCATGCACTTATCGGTCTCATCAGTGGCATAACCAAACATCAGTCCCTGGTCCCCTGAACCAGAGTTGTCATCACTGCGCCCGATGTGTACACCATTAGCAATCTCCGCACACTTTTGCTCCAGGGCCAGAAGAATATTACAGGTCTTGTAGTCAAAGCCCTTTCGTGAATCATCAAAACCAATTTTCTTAACAATATCACACACAATTTGTTGATAATTAACTTGGGCCTTGGACGTAATCTCCCCACAGATCAGGATCATACCAGTTTTGGTACACGTTTCACAAGCAACTTTGGCGTCAGGGTCCTGGCTAAGATGGGCATCAAGCACTGCGTTGCTGATCTGATCGCAAATTTTGTCGGGGTGGCCTTCGCCTACGCTCTCACTGGTGAAGAGGAACGTCTCATGATCTCCATCCATGCTCTCAGCGCACTATCCTGGGGAACGAAAATGTTACTTCTAAGTACTCTTGAATTTGGGACCAGGTTTCCTTGGCTAGATTTTAACTAAATAAAAATCCGTTATGTAAAGGAATATTATTAAAAACATTGACCTAATTGTGTGAAGAGAGAAAGAGAGAGAGAACGCTAACCTGGTCACGTGGAGAGAGAGCAACTGAGCAACTGTAAAGCAAGTGTGCAGCTGCTCTGTCTTATAACAAAACTGTGAGTCAAAAAAGAATATGGATCATTTATTTTATTTTGAAATGATTATAAACCATTAAAAAAAAAAATTATTACTCATTCTAATTGGAAGAGTGAATGTATAATTTGGTAACCTGTAATCCTTAACTCTTTATGAACATAATAATTCCATCTGGTGAAAGGGATAATAATAATATTGTGTCAATAATTATAGAAGTATTTATTAGTCATATATAAAAATGTAATAGAAGGAACAATAAGATTTGAAATTCAATTCATATATTTCTAACCAGTCTCCAAGGTAAACAGCCTCTGTCAAATGGTAGATAAGATACATTATAAATCATCTTTATTATATGTTGTTAACAAAAAGCTGCTGTACGTGTGGACATTTGTATCCAAGATGTTTTTTCTCTATTATTAATTCTCTCCCGCAACCACCACATTCTCTTTTTTTGGGGGGTTCATAATGATTGAGATGATGATGATGTTCCCTAATAATACTTCTAATTTCTAGAAGAGTCTTGGGTATGAAGTATTCAATATGGTCTCCCTCAGCGCCTTCAGCTGCCAACACATCTGCGCGTTCATTTCCATAGATTCCAACATGGGAGGGAATCCACAGGAACTTGACAACTCTTCCCTGGTTGGTTAGTACCTTCACAACTCTCTTAATTTCAGCGACTATTGAAAGATTCTCGTCCCGATCTTTATTTAGGCTTTGCAGTGCTGCTCTCGAATCGGTGCAAATCACTGCACCAGTAGTATTCTGTTCAATAATATACCTTAACGCCATAGCAATGGCAGTTAACTCTGCTTGTGTTGAAGAGGTATAGTTCTCAATGCGCACTTTTTCCTCATTTTTGGGTGGAAAAAATACATCATCCTTCTTAATTACCGTGTATGCTGCACCCGCCCGGCCATTAATAGGATTAGATGACCCATCAGTGAAGATTTGATCTAGTTCATCTCCAGCTTCATTATAAATTTCCTTAAGATACTTGTGGCTTATTTCTTGGGGTACCATGTTGGTTTTTTTCTTTACCATATCATTGATGATAATCCTGCACGAGTCATTCAGGGGATCCACCCAGGGAGGTAATCTTTCTACAGGCATGAGCTCACGAGCTTGTTGAAGTAGGTGAAGATCTTCAAGGTAGCCGACTGCTCTGTGATGCCATTTTTTGCTTCTCTTGTTTCCCCCTGAAAGTAGCACAGAGCTCAATTTTTTTTAGCCATGTCATTATAATGGGGATCTCTGGCAATCCTAATTGCAAGCTTAGCATTCAGTTCCACAATTCTTTCTTTAATACTGGGAAGGGATAATAACTCTTTTTGTAGATTGGCCATTTCAGCAGTTTTTTTCTTTGGAACTCCAAGAATGATTGAAATGGCTTCATCCTGTATGCTTTCTAGCCTATTCATATCACTTTGTGAATAAGTACATAAAACAGGTGCTGCATTGCCAATGACGGAGCGTACATAGTTTGTGTACATCATTTTAAGTACAGCAATAGAGGCTCCATGGCCATCATTCCAAGTCATAGCTTTCAGTTTCAGTTCCCTGAGTCGACTTTTGCATGTTCCTATGATTTGATTGAGCTCCTCTTTCTTTCCCTTGTTTGAGCCGACGGTGACGCCAAGGTACCGATAGTGGTCAACCCATTCAAGTGTTACACCATTAATTTGCAGTTCTTCATTTTCTCTCCGCTTGCGATGGGAGTATGCTTTTGTCTTGTTTGTGGAGAGAGTGAAACCGAGCTCAATACATTTCCTTCCAAGGAGTTCAATGGCCTGTTTTATTTTATCAAAGGTGGGAGCTTGTATTAGGACATCATCTGTATATCCCACTAGTTGTGTTCCTTCAGGAAAATCAATATTGGCAATTGCATTCATAAGTACATTGAATAGTGTAGGGCTTAAGACTCCTCCTTGGGGGGTCCCGAGTTCCATATTCATTGTTCTTGAGATTGCTCCATTGAAGTAGACCTTAGCTTTCCTCCCTGTGAGGTAGTCTTCAATCCATTTCATGAGTCTCCCCTTGACACCCATACATGCAAGCTCGTCCAGGATCGCAATTCCCTGGGCTTTGTCGAAGGCTCCTTTTATGTCAACAAATACAGAGTACCTAGCCGTGTCATTAACCAGGTAATTAATTATACAATTGGCTGTGCTCCGTCCTTTGACATATCCATTGACTCCTTCCCCAAACCTACCTATTTTGTGTAACAGTCGTTTTAGGATGATCTTTTCCAGCATCTTGCAAGTACATGACACGAGACTGATAGGTCTGTAATTGTCAGGGTCATTCGGTTTTGGTATGGGAACAATTTTGGCGTGTTTCCATTGTGTGGGCAGAACTCCATTTAGGAATGATTTGTTAAACAATAGGAGTAGTGGATTCCCAGGCACTTCACACAGTGCATTAAGTATGTCGTAGGTAATGCCATCCTCACCAGGTGCTGTAATTTTACCTCTCTTAACAGCCGCCCTTACTTCCTGGGCTGTGATAGGTTCTCCATATTCGTCCTCACTAGACTGTGCTCTCGCTATTCTAGTTCTTCTGTCATTCTGTAGCAGGAGCTGTTCCATGACGATTTCCGTTGAGAGGGAGGAGGAGGATGCTGCCTTACTCCACATGTGAATTAATTCTTCAGCTTTACTCTGTGGATCTTTGCCTCGAGGCATTTTCTTCCGAGGGGGTCTTCGCCGAGGCGTACGGCGCTGAATTCTAAGACAACTTTCAATTTGGTGATTAAGGTCATCAACAAATGTATCAATATCTTCTGGGATTTGGTATTCCCTGAACCATTCATTCATCCTGTCTATGAAGATTGGCTTCATATCTCGTCTGAGTGATAACCACCTTCTTCTTTTATTTGACTCATTCTTTCTCAAATTGTTCATGTCGACAAAGGTAATCAGTGTGCCCGGTGGTCACAACATAAACTTTTGCCCAAGGTATATAATATGCTACTGACATCTGTGTCAAGTGAATTGAACAGGAGAACATCCTCTTTTATATCCCTCTATAAATCAAATATATATAAAAAAAATATTTATTTTAATTTGTTTTCTTTTATTAATCCAATTATTCTTCTTTAATTATCGAACATTGTAATTTGTTAATTATATATTGTTTTGAATGGGAAAGATGCTTACATACATATATATATCTCAAAGGCATAGATTAGTAAAGTTACTACAAAAAATTCAATATAATAGTAGTAATTAGGTTACATTTGTATACTACAGGACTTTAGGACTTTCAGTTGTGTGGGCCTAGCTAGTTTGTTTCCCCTTAGCTGGCAGAATACCATCCCCCTGCAACAGCATTTGTAGGATTCATGGGGCATAGATAAGACCAAGGAGTATGCTTACCTCTACAATTACAACAAAATGGAAATTTTTGTTTCTTTGTACACTCTTTAGAGTCATGTTTATTACCACAGTACTTACACCTGGGGTCGTACTGACATTTCCAAACCAAATGCCCCCAATAATAACACTTCAGGCATAATTTTGGCTTCTCTTGGTACTTTGAAACTTTTCTATAGCCTAGTCCTTGTACAAAAATTTTTTTAGGAGCCTCACCTTTTATTAAAGCTATAACCTGACTTTGTTTTTTATAATGAACAATGTTTCTCTTTACCCAAACAACACTGTCATTGTAAAGGAGATGATCGGGATCCAAGTAAGTTGGATATTTGAAAAGTATGACCTTTGTGAAAATACCTTCTTTTGGAACAACCATCACAATATTCTGAAAGCCATCTGTAGTTAAATGTTTAACTGCCTCTTCTGTTCCAACTGTGATATATGGCTGATGAAGACCCTGACCCTCCTTGAACACTGGTTTAAATCTGGATACTCCATAGCTAAACGTACAGTCCACACCATCTTTTCATTGAAGTTCAGTAGGCATGTTTTAGGAAATAACAACCGCCTCCTTAGGCAGACCGCCTCAGTCATTTCATTAACACATAAGTTACTCACTCTTATCACTGTAATCGTTGAGAATCACTAATTCACACTGTATATTTAGCTAGTTGTTTGATTACTACTACTACTACTAATTTCTGTTGATTCAAACAAAAAAAAAAAATTTGCAGCACAGGGGCATTTGGTATGCTCAATGTCCTAAACTTCCTCTAACAAATTAGGAATAAATATTCGTTCACAAATTAGTTGTGAAATTCGATCTCTCTTTTTCACAATAAAATCTACTTTAAAATAATTGAAGAGAACCACAGAAACATTTCACTATCAATGACACCACCCCTAACATCAATGTGATTAAAAACAAAAAAAAAAAAAAGTAAGACCAGATCTTGGAGCTATTCTTCATAACAACCTTCTGGTACTTTTACTTGAATATCTATCTTGATTACACCTTTTCCTTGTGCTGGCACAGTAACATCGTAGGCAGCACTGAAGCAAAAGGTAGATTGTTAATTAAAATATATTAAAATATATATGGTAATTAAAATATATTTAAATATAAATAAGTCATAAATTAAAAAAAAAAAGTAAATTCCAACTATACCTGTACAAGTCATATCCAGCAGCTAGTGTAGATCCAAAATGAACATGATATATGCCAAGAAAATGTGGTGGTAATAGAAAAGAAGTTCCGGTAGGAGAGATATATATCTGTGTTTACTCTCACTCCGACAGAATTAATAATCTCATTAATATTTCTACTCCTTTTATATGTTCCTTGAGGTGCCAGTTACCACCAGAAACAAGTAAAAAAGTTGTTTAAAGATTTGGTCAATGTTCCAATACACTTATTAGTTTTCAAAAAACGTCTGAAAATGAATGTCTGGAGTTATCAAATCTAAAGCTGATATATCTTTGGTAAACTGTTCCAACAAATATTCATCCAGGCTGGTTATGCTTTTAAATACAGTTCCACATTCAAAACAAGTAAAAAAGTTGTTTAAAGATTTGGGACTGATTTGCTGTTTGTTTCCACATATATCATATTTTTTTTCACTGTTTGTTTTCAAAGGCTGAATCATGTGTATTGATTTCAAATGTAGGGTCAAGTTATATTCATCCCCAAATCTATTCCCACACAATTGACATTTTAACCTTTTTACTCTGTGTGTTCCCATATGTCTAGTCAAGTCGCATTTTTTAAGGAATTTTTTTCTACATACGTCACATGAAAACCATTTTTCTCTAATGTGTTGTTTGTTTGTTTTTTCACATTCACTGCACTTTGGAGTTTTACCGGTATGAATTGTAAAAAGGATAGTCTTCTTTGTATGAGTTGTGAAATGGACTGTTAGCGTTCTTATTGTACTATATTTTTTTCCACATACATCACATAAAAAAAGTTGTTTGTTGTATGGGTTTTTGTTTGATCAAGTGACATCTCTAAGAGAATTATCTCACTTCCACCTGAAAATAAAATAAAATAAATTAATTTATATAATTATTCTGATTTATAATATATACATTGACTCTTATTACATTATAGTAATATGATATACTTTATTTTTATTACTTAATAATTAACTTTGTTATAATAGACTTAAGCAAATTATACAACATACGTATGGGGTGGGGTTGAAGAAACATTAAATGTTGAATGTGCTTTAGATTGTGTGATTGTTGTTTTACTACTCAGAATGAAGTGTCCATGAAGTATGGCGAACCTGTAATGATTTGCATAGCCTGGCAAACTCTTTTATATACCAATCCAGTCAGACTGATACAGACTTGAGAGGCTATAGTTACTTACTCAGTTATTTGTGACGTATTTTTCATTATGTTTTTGTAATTATTTAACTGATCAATAACCATTTGAGAATATATTTTTCTCTCTCTCTCTCTATTTCTCCTACCCTATGTTATATATTTATATATTTACAATGAAGGGAAGAGAAGAGGATGGCTCACTGGGATGTGTTTTGTCAAAGAAAAACCCAGCACAATAACACTGCCTGAGTAGTAGGTGACTGCCCTCAACAAGAAGAGCAAGGGTTTATTTAGACCTGCTCTCTCTCTCTCTCTCTCTCTCTCTCTCTCTCTCTCTCTCTCTCTCTCTCTCTCTCTCTCTCTCTCTCTCTCTCTCTCTCTCTCTCTCTCTCTCTCTCTCTCTCTCCAAGTGTTAGTTTAAAATATTATTTGTTTCTTCAAGTCAATCTTCATCTAACAAACAAGATGTGGGAAGTAAATCAATCAATGAAAATGAGATGATGTGTAAAATTCACAAAGTTTTGGCTTTGTTAATATTTATTATGTTGATATATTGGTGTTATAGTAATGGTCAGATGGATAACGAAGACATGATCAATATAATATAATGTTAAGACAAATTGTCCTAGTGTTAGGTGGTTACCTAACTTTTAAATAAAATGATACAACCAGTTTTTGTCCCACCCCCCCTCTATACTACTAAATTTTATAAGATAGGAATTAAATAAAGGATATTTAATTTCTATATCTCTTTTATTCGCTCTAAATAAACCTTTTCTCTATGATCCTTGTCAAATATTCTTGCATCATTTAGAATTTTTGAAGTGTTCACACATCGCATCTTGAAACGATCCCGATCTGCAGCAGCTGTGTTCCACATTTTACCATCTATTCTAGCTTTCTGATAGGCATATGCCCATACATATAAATATCGTATCGTTATATGTGGATTAAATTTAACTTCCTTTTTCATTTTTTCTTTTCTCTCCTCCATTATCCTCTATTTGACAAGTACACGCTTAGGTTCAGGTCTGAAAAGAAAACATAAATAAAGAATCACACTCCCACGATGATTGATTCATTGAATACAGTTCCAACAACGAACACCCACAATACCACCAACATCACCATCATTTTATAATTATCTGAAAATGACAAAAAAAATAGGTCTTTGTATATTATAAGCTCAGAAATATATATATAATACAATGGTAAATAACAAGATTATGATTTTTTAATATAAATAATGTAAATGTCATATAATACCTTCAAGAGATGATTTTGAGGATTAGCTAAAGATGCGCGTTGGAGTAACTCTTAACCCAGCTCAGACCGACTTATCTCCTCTCCGTCCCTTATTAGAATGCACAAGATAGTGTGGGTATCTCTCTTACATCCTGTCATCATATACATTACAATAGACTTGCCCAGCTGATAAATGGACCGACTCAGCCGGATTTCCTTGAAAAATCTATATATGATTTGATTTACATACCTTATTTTTTAACTAATTATCTTTTTAGTAATAATATTTAAACACGTTAGTATATCATGCTTTACAGTATTAAATCCTACATATAACAAAATAATCCCAATTTTATTAAACATTTTTTTTTTAAATCTCTGTTAATTTGTTCAATGTCTATATAATGAGTAGGACCTTGAATTTCTATACCTAATTGTAAATCTGAGAAATATATATCAATTTCAAATAGTTTGTTATTTTTTAATAGTCCTCTTTTGTTTATATCTACTTTGATATTATTATTTTTTTGTTTTTTTGTTAAATGATAAAATATAGATTTATATACACGATATTCTAATTTACTCTTAAATTTTCCCAAAGGAAAATTTCTATATTTTTTATTCAAAGTTTTTTATATCCCATTTACAATAGATTTTTCTTTATAAGAAAAAATCACTTAAAAAAAAATAAAAAAAAAAAATATGTTACATTTTGAGTAAGAAAAAGACATAGGTGGGAATTTGGAATGTATATAATTGAAACCAAAAATGAATAATTTTCAAATAAATAACAACAGCGATGATTTACAAGAAGATGATGATGATGGGGGTTCTGGTAGGAGTTGTCACTGGTGTGTGTGTGTGGATAAAGTGTGAGTAGTGGTATCTATGATTTTCCCAAATTTCATCTTAATAATGTATGATAGAAACTTTTTTTATGGTACTTGCACTTGGCTCTCCACCCCATCCTATCTGTGATTAATTTTGTGAAACCATTATAAATATACAGATAAAGAATATCTTTCTCTCATTCTATCACAGATTACAATGGATAAGCTGGTGCTTGCAGCAATGGCCTTAGTGGTGTTGTTCTTGGAGGCGCAAGTTCTGGCGGCGGTGATGATGGCGCTCTTGGATGCACTGGTCATGGCGGTAATGGTGATGCTCTTGGTAGTTCTGGTCCTGGCTGTGGTGGTGGTGGTGCTTTTTGAGGTTCTGGTTCTAGTAGTGGAAGTATTGTTCTTGAAAGTCCTGGTCCTGGTGGTGGTGGTCAAATTGCTTGAGGCCATATTAGGACAACCCCGGGGCCCAGCAACCCCTCGGTCCGGTCCGCAACCAGTCACCCTTTTTTTTCTTACAAACCCGTCATGAAAATGTTCATTCCTTTTACCAATCACACATATATCATATTGTCGAATATGGTAAAAAAACGACTAAGTTAGCTAGTTCAAGTTCAAGTATGTTTATTGAGATAAGCAATAAATACATCTCAAAGGGATAGAGTAGCTTAGGCTATTTCTACCCCCCTTAAGTTAGCTAACTAGCTAGTTAGGAATATAATTTCTAAACTGTATTAATATGGAGTATAATAATAAAAATTATTTATAGTTATGGATTTCATTAAATCACAATGATTCCTCCCTGGACAACAAACCATCCAACATCCTTCTTCTTCCAGCACAAGCGTACTCCTGATTATACTTCCAAAAAACTTTCTTCTAACTTTTGAATACCCAATATAATATTAACTGTTTTAAGTGGATTCGCTCGAGATTTATCTGGGCGATGTCGGCAAACCTTTATAATGTTTCTGTTGTTATTTAACAACACCTCATATATCTCACCATCATGAAAATGTTCAAATAGTAATGATGGGGGATATTGATGGTTTGGATATGCTTAATTCCCCTTGAAAGAAAATGTAATAAGGTGCTAAATCATTTCTAAAATGGGCTCGCAATACTTGTAATATATTCATCCTTTCTGCAGCATTAAAAGCCGTAGAGACAATGTCTATAATGGCAACTGGTCGATAATTATATACCATAAAGGAAGATGAATTATTGTTTTTAGAGTATAGATCAGTTTCTACTGTAAAAATGAAATCGATCAAAGAATGGAGAATATGTTGGGGTATTAAATGTGGATGTGATGTCGATAACATCAGAGGATTTGAAATAACAAAATGACTTGGGTAAAAACGTAAAATTCCATTATTACCATCCAACTTAGGGAATATATTAACAGGAGATTGATTCAAACTTTCAGACGGAGTTGGATGATGGGGAGTACTATCTTCATGAACATGTTGATACATACTAAGATTTAAAGGAAGTTGAGCTTCTAATCTCCAAGAATTATACCAGTAAATTGAAGTTCCCGAAGGCGGTGATATTGTAGGTACACCCTCAGTATTCATTGTTAAAGCAGGTCCTGTCTCACTTTGTTGTAAATCTTCTGTTTCTAAAGTGAAAGGGAATATTTGGGTATGATCATTAGGAATGTATCGATGATATAGAACTGTTTTGGTTGAATAATCTAGGAGGTAAGTTGTTTTTATACAAAGATCACTTCCATCAAGAAAGCTAGCCATACCTACTAACATGCTTTCCCCACTGCTATCATCACTACTATTATGTTGTACGTACTGGGCATCATAAAAAGATTCCCCTTCATCACTAATATAAACAAATTCTAATGTGAGGGAATCTAAACGAAAAACCACTTTTTTGTCACGGAATTTCTTATATTGAATAAAATATCTATTCTGTTGTGGTTCAATAATTAGGCGATAGTCTCCAATCCGCATTTCTAAAACCCTAGAAATATATTGCATGGATAGTTCACCCAAGGGAGCTAAATGAGCTTGAATAAGTGGATGTGCAATATCCACATGACGCCGACATTCACGTTCTTCTACAAAATGAGTATTTTTACAAATTAAATTTTGGTCAGCATTCTGTCCTACCCTCATTATAGCCTCAAATGAAATAGAAATTTTATGAGGGGGTAGGTTACGATTAGTCTTGATACATGAATGTATAATTTCCGTAGCAGAATACAATTTACCATTGTTTTTAAACATCGAATATTTATGAGCTGCATAGGCCATTAAAATTTTATTTTGTAGAATTTCTCTACCATTTACAAAAATAGCATTTGCTAATATTTCATCGATTATTAAATTACATTTAACTTTCATTTTCGGGTTTAATTTTAATATCAATACAATTTTGAATTATCCAGTTATAGACTAGTATACTTGAATGTTTAAGACACTCTAACTGCCGTTTAATATCGTCGCTTGATGATTGATGTCTAAGAAAATATTCAAATAAAAAATATGGATAACTTTTAGAATTAACTAGCTTAGTTAAATCTTCACAGAGTTTTATTCCATAAACTTCTGTAATTATTTTATGTATTGTTTTCAAAAGGTATTTCAAAACGGTTGAATGGAAGGAATTGAAGAGTTTGATCATATCTACAGTTTCATCATCCTTTAATATTGGTGGTAACTGTATTTTTTGTTTTTTGGGTGATTTTGATTGCATATGTTGATTTACAATACTATCCTTAATACGATTATATTCATTATGAAGAGAAAAAATGTTTAAAACTGCTTTCCCTAAAATTTCAATTTTAATTAATTCATCCTCTTCATTTGATAATATATGTTTTTTTTTTTATCTTTCTTTTGGGTGATGGAACAGTTGACAATGGTACATTTTGACTTCTATTGTAATAATAGTCTAATATATTATTAGTAACAGAATCCAGTAATGTATTTACAAATTTAGAGGGATCTTCTTTCATTTTTAAAACAATAAAATTACTATCCACATTTTTATCAGACCCAGAACCTAGATTACTTAATGGTTCAATCACCTCCTGAACTATGTCATCGACAAAGTCTTTACAAATTTGTTGACGTCGATTCATTGTTAAGTTTTATAAGACTAAAAAAAAAAAAAGAATTAATCTCCTTTTATGCCCTTCTAAAAAAAAAATACTATAGAAATTTAGTTTTCTATTTACCATTCCAAATACAATTGTTTAGGACAAAATTCCAATAAAATCATGATTATATATGTTCGTTGCCATTTATTTAAATTGTTCAATTGTATTCGACCAAACTGTCGAATTTTATATTGCTTACTAAAATACAATATAACTAGGATGTGGAATGAAATCAGTCTCTCTATTTTTTCAAACTCTTTCTCTCATATATTAAAAATATTTCTATCAATCTTAAAGTACTATACAAAACAGTATGTTATCATTCAAATAGCCATTGATTGAGGTGCTTATCAGAGTCAGTCTCTGAAAAATCTTCAAATCAAGTAACATGAAGAAAAACACCATAACTAAGTATTTACAATCACATATAGTTGGGAGAAGAGCGGCTTCTATGAAGTTCGGAAAGACTGTTGTTGGACTTTACATCTTTAACTTCATCTGTTCACCAATCCCTGAAAATTAAAATAATGAATTTATGATTTTTCAAGGATTTTCGTAAACCCATGAAACCAGGACCATTCATTTTTAATAGCTTAATTTTCAACAAATTTCAAATAATAAATATATTTTGATGTCCAAAACTAAAACTAAAATACACACTTACTTACCACAACCATTTCCTTCTGATAAAATTTCTGTGTCTGAATTCCATAATATCAGTGACGATGAATCTTCTTGGTTCTCTGGCGCAGGGAGAGGGTTGTACTTATCTGATTAATATTGCTGTTGTTTGATGCTTTAGGTAAGGTTGTGACGAGCTGCGATGTAAGGTTTTTGGATAATAAAGCTGTCGATTGAAGGTGAAGATCATCATCCTCCCATTTATGAGGGGATGAAGGTGAGGCAGAATTGGTAGTTTTGTTAGAGATATATGGAGAAAGATTTTGGCACCTCCCCTAGCCCTCACTCAATGATGATAACTTAGAAGATGAGAAAGAATATTTGCATTGAGCATCAAATAATAAACTTTAACTTTCCTCATCGTATCCCTTCTGCCTACCCACCACCCACACCATCCCTCCTGTCTGCAGCAAGTACACACTCGTTTGGGTTCTACCTAAATAATAAACTTTACTTTCCTCATTATATCCTTCCTACCTACCTACCACTCACACCATCCGTACACACACTCGTGGGTTCTACGTAACTTTTTTTATACTATAAAAAATAGGAAAACAATGACATTGGACACACTAAGTATACCACCCAATTTAATCCATGAAAATTCTATACGAACAAGAAAAAGAAATCTCACACAATCTTCATCACCATCGAGAGAAAATGAAGATCCATTGGAGACTGAAATTATAAGTGACCATCAAAATGCTGCAATAGAAACTGAAATTCCTTCTTTTAAAACAGAAATAAGATCATTAAAAGAAAAGAAAATAACTTCATACATAAATTATCAGATGGAAAAAATATTAATAATAACTATTTTTATTCTATTTTTAGTAAGTCTTTGGGAAAATAATTGGATTTTGGGAATAATTATTTTACTAACTATATTTTTGATTAAACCTATCCTTAGTAAAATAATAGCAGGATGGCTCATTGATATTTCAAATCATAACGACTAAAAAAAAAAAAAAAATACATAATTGTTTATAGGCCAAATTAAAATTAAATTGTTACACTTTTATTTTATTTACGTTTTAAGACTTTTGTTGTAATAAAAATCTCAACAAAATCTATTTACTATGTATTTCAATTCCAGGGATAAAAGATACTTACAATATATATTTTTTTTTATTAACTAAAATATAAATTACATTTCATTTTCATATAATTATTATATAATAATGATTAACACAAGAGGTATTTTCAATTATCGGCATCGACAATGGGCTTTACCTGGTGGAAACCTTAAACCCTGTCCTAAATGTTCGATCATTGATTCAGCCGATGCTGAATTAGAATTATTTCTTAGACACAGTCTCTACAATAAGCTTCAAATCGAAAATGATAGTTTTGAAAAGTTATTTAAAATTTACCCTGGCATAACATTTCATCTGAGTAATCAACCATATCTACTAAAATCCAAAAGTGATGAATCCCAATTTATAAAATATTATCTAGATCGCAAATTGGTACTAGGGGTATGACTACAACTTCCTGAATGGGATAATGACAAGCGACTAGCAGATTATGCCAAGTATAATTTTGCAGTGCCTGTAATGAAAAGTGGTCAAATGTGGCAAATGTTGGTAGAAGATCCTGAGAGACCTATTGATTATGAACAATGGAAGTGCTGGCAAAGTAATCGGCTAATCCCCCCAAATACACATTTCCCGTTTAAATGTCTTATATGTGAAAACTTCCCCTTTGACGTTTATCCGGGCAATTTCATTGTGAGTGAATCTGTATGTTCCATCAAGTCGATAATATGGCCGGATCGTCGACGTCCTCATTTTAGCAGAAGAGAAAAAGCAGTTATTATTTATGAAGAATCTAAGATTAAAAAATGGCCTTTTCTCTCTTCCTATATAAACCAGGATATTAATCATTTAGGAAATATGGCAATCTTTACAACTGGTGAAATATTTATTAATTGCTTTTTAAATCTAGCTATACGCAAAGTAAATGCTACACTACTACATAACAAGGTGGTTAAAATTTTGAAAGATCTTAACCATTCACTCTCTCAAGAAAATTTAACAGTTTTAATGGAATATTATCGATTAAAAAGGAGCGATGCTAACAAAAATAATCTTAAAATTTTGAAAATTATACATCCAATCATAATAATAATAATAATAATAATATGAATGAAGGGAACAATGATATAAGATTAAAATTATCAGGACCACGAGTAGCTATGATTGCAATTAATCCTTTGAAAGTTAAAGCCACTGCTATTCGGTGTGGTCATATTGATGAGAGTATTACGCAAACAAAAATATTAAGCAATTCTGCAAGTATAAATATTTTAAATGAAAATAATGGTGGTAATTCATTTAATAATAGCGGGAATAATGAATGGAATAAAATTGGTCGGTTTAGTCGGAATTATTCATCTAATTCATATGCCAATATATGTCTGGTGGCATGTGGATTACAAAAATTATTGCCTAAAGATTCCAAAGCCAAAGAGCCTAAATCTATAACGGTAAGTGAGGTCGGTTTCATTGATTTACTCAATACACCTGATACTCCTCAACGATGTGGTATCATATTAGAAATGATACCCGATGTGATAATCGCCTCTACCAGCATGTGTAATTCACAACCTGATAAATTCTTATTTACATATCTCCCTCAACTAAGACAAGTGGGAAATCCTTCACAACTTGATCAGTTAGAATCTAAATATGTCTATATAATTATTCATAATAAACTGTTTAATTTCCCATTAGATTCGATCAAGAATGGTTCTGCAGCTCAACATTTTTTTCCTCATTTGCCTCTAGTTCAATGGGAATATGTTTGTTTATTTGGAGTAGACAATTTATACCGATTTGTTCAATATATTTTGAAATTAAATATCGCCTGTATAGAATTATTAGAATACAAAAAAAATCAACTGTGGATATGCACCAGTCTGCCACGTATGTCTTATAAAATTTTACCCAATGGCCAACTCTATACGTCTAAGGAAATAGACACTTTTCAAATGGAGGCTAATCCATTTTTTTATTTACCACCTCAAATGCAACCTCAGATTTTTCTCAGAAAAGAAAATAGTGATCTCAAAGAGGATTTTGAATTACTCTATATTGGTTATGACCGGGAAAAAATACCTAATATTATGGGGCCAAATGCTCAAGCGATTAGCCGTCCTAATGCTGCCCATCCCCCTCGAATTAGTAACAGTCTGCAATCGTATCGTCATTATGCTGGTATTTCTGTCAATACTCATTCTGTAGGTGAAATTCATCAAAAGACAGTTATTCATACATTATACACAACATCTCGAATGAGTAAACTTTTACCCATTCCTTGTCAAAATCCTATGGTGGCAGTAGTAAACTGGCACAATCCCGAAGACAGTATTACAGTAAAACAAGATAGTATAGACCGTGGGTTATTTTCAGGTGTTTCTTATGAAACATCAATTGTTCGATATAATTATGGATCAGGACAGAATGCACTACCAACTTTTTGTCAGACCTATTTTGATCAGCATACCCCACTTCAACGTGGTGTTCAGTTGGGAATTTTAAAAGGGGTTAATCCCAAGTGTCAAGAAGATAATAGTTTGCTTAATTTTACAAATGGAGAAATAGAATTCGTTCACATAGATGCCAATACTCTTGCTCTTATTTGGAATGGTAAAATTGGGGATTTAAAAGAGCCTATATATGACTATTCTGTTCCAGTATCCACAGGGACGAAGAATGGAAAAGGGAGTCGAAATGACTACCGAGTTACAGTAAATGATCCACACCACCCTTCCCTTGAACGGCAACAACGGTTGAAGAAATCTCAATATTCTTTAGCTTTTAAAGAACATCATCCTAATTACATTACATTTAGGTACTTTAAAATAGATAGTGTAGATTTACCAGTACTACAAAGTTGGCGTTTTTCTCTGATAACAGTGTCACCATATATACCATCTTTAGGTGATAAGTTACAAACACCCACTTCACAAAAAGGTGTAATTGGGCGATTAGTTAGTGAAGAGGATATGCCTTACATTAAATTAATGAGTCAGGGTGATATGTTTTCATCAAATGTACCCATTGATGTTTTAGTTAACCCTCATTCACTTAAAAGACAAGCTCCAGATTTATATTGCAATACCTTTGATAATTTGAATTACATGGATGCAGCTTTTACTCTCACTTTTGAAAATGTTATTGAACATTTACAGTGGGGTCGAAAAACTTGTACTGGAATCCTTATGAATCCCTATACGGGTGAACCATATTTAAATAGAGATAATGAGCCAGTTTTAGCTAGTTTATATGAAGGTTCTTATATGTGTGTTACCAATCATCGCGCAAATGCTACGATGCACACTTCACGAGCAGATGAAGTTGTATTTTCTGAACTGACCGGAGCACCAGTTCGAGGACGACGTGGTGGTCTTTCCACAGGACCCATGGAACTTGTATCATTCCGTAGTATAGGAGCTGCTCGAATTCATACAGAATTGACACAAATACGCTCAGACATAAAACACATTGAATTGGAAACTATTCAAAATAATGAAACAGAAACAGAAAAAAATGAAAGAGGAGTTATCTGTGGATCAAAATACCTTCAACGTTATCATGACGATTTAATGTTAGCAAATATTAACTTAGCATACAAATGTACATCCATGGTAAATATTGAAGAAATTAAAAAAAAAAAAAAATATTGTTATTGTTAAATATGCTCTTTTAATAATATACATTCACCTAAGCCTTATTATTTATTAAACTGACTCTTTGCCACAGGGAAATAATTGTTGTGACACTAGTAAACTAGCTCTCTATAACTGCAGTGACTGGAAATCACCTCAGCCATAAAAAACTGGCTCTTTGCCACAAGGAAAAATAACTGCAGTGACTGGAAATCACCTCAGCCATAAAAAAAACTGGCTCTTTGCCACAAGGAAAAATAACTGCAGTGACTGGAAATCACCTCAGCCATAAAAAAACTGGCTCTTTGCCACAAGGAAAAATAACTGCAGTGACTGGAAATCACCTCAGCTATAAAAACTGGCTCTTTGCCACAAGGAAAAATAACTGCAGTGACTGGAAATCATCTCAGCTATAAAAACTGGCTCTTTGCCACAAGGACATAACCTGTGTTAGAATTGGAGTAAGTGAAGAATGTGTGTTATGCAATCTGTAAATAACTTTATTCTTCCTTCTTCTTCTTCTTCTTCTTTTGCACTGGGGAAGCCGGCATAGTGACTGACCAGAGAGACAGAATCATACGTTGCTGATAGAAACAGTCCTGTAAAACAGATAATAAGGCGTAAGTAAGGTTAATATTTTGTGTCTCTTATATAGAAATTACCACTTGATTTGTGTTATCTTACTTAATGTGTCTAAGAATCTGGTCATAACTATTGACTTTAAATAAACTTTCAATTGGAGTATGTGTGTATATATGGATGACTGATCTTACCTGCAGCTGATTGTTGGTTCTGATGTCCAACAATGAGGTTATTATTAGCAGACATCTGGATGTAATCGGCAGTGTCCCCCTTGACCTTGATCTTCTCGGGACCGACCATTGTGTCAGCCTCAACTCTCGTGGAAATTAGTAGACACAAGACTATTATCTTGAATACATCCCCTTCCATACTCTTCTGTACATATACAAAACCCAGCACGAGATGCTGTCAGAGTAGCAGGCGCCGGCCCTGTCAAACGTGTATGAGCAGTATATTCTTATTATTCTACTGCAGATAATTAATTCTCTCAAATAGCGGGTGCTGTAGCTGTAGGAGAATGAGTTTTCTTGTAGGATGTTGGTTAGACTGCTGTGGTTTTGAACACTGTGGTGGCGACGACGGCGACACGCGCCATCTTATATACAGCGAGGTTACCTCAGCCAGACTCCAGGGCGTCCGGTTGTGAAGAACACTTTCCACTATCTTTTTGGTCGAGTTTTATATTAAACTAAGCTTAGGTTGACTTATTCAGCTTGTCTTATCAGCCATAATATTTATTATTTTTTTTTAGATCAGGTGACCCAGAGTACATCATCAACATTAAGAAAGAAGTACCCCCTAATAAACTTCGGACACACTTACTTCACACTACCATCCATGTTCACTGGTCCAGATCCTAAAAATCGTGTATATTATTACTCTTGTTAACTACTGATTTTAAATCTTCCACAGCTCTTAGATTTTCAGGACCTTCAGTGAGTGTGAGTATATCAATCTCTTTATACAGTCTATTTCAGCATCACTACAAAAATTATACAATTACAGAATGCAAACTATAACTAATCCTCTGAGATGATAATATACCTTTATCTTATAAGATAAAACTATAAATTATATCCTTTTCCCCAATTTGAATTATATCATAATGAGTTGGGGATTACATTTTACTTTTCTCCCTGAACACCAATTATTCATCTACTAACTAGGATATAATTCAAAATTTAAAATAATATACAAACTATATTATAATGTTATTGATGAAAAGATTTTTATCACATCAGTTGCTAAAAGAAGATAATTAAATTTTATTTTCACCACACATATATATATTTAAGGAATCTGATATAGATTTATGTTAATTATACTTTTGTATAAGAGGAGGCAGGAAGTTCCAAGGCAATCATAATAGTCATGGTATCATCCAAAAAAAAAGAACAACAAAAAATTGTCAAGAAAAAATGTATCCATAATGAGAAATTCTTCAGAGAAATAATTACAGACAAAGTGAAGAAAATAGTGGACATGCTTATTAATGTCCATGGTAAAGGAGATAAAATGATTTATAACCTCTTCAATTTAGATAGGTATTGGGAAAAAGTATCCACGATTCCTTTAACCCAAAATACTTATGTAAACGCCTGTTTGTCTTACTTAAGAGATCCAGTGCACACATATGACGCTCTCATCAGAATGAATGTTTTATCTCATAATGAAAAAGGTGATTACATGTTTGGTCATCCAGTAATATTACATGATAATCATCTTGCTGGACGACAGCTTCTAATTAAACGTTCTCATGTGGATGTGATTATTGGGACTGTGACAACTGAACAAGGATTGCTAAATGGTATCTATAATACTGGTCCGATTACTTGCCAATCAGTCACATGTAGCTTCCGTGAATATCTGATAGCTAAAAAATTTTATAATAAATTTGTACAAAATTGTATTTAATAAATCAAATTATAAAAACTGAAATGTATTTTTGTTATGAAGGTATCCATCTCTTTATACAAAGTAGCTACATTCCAACATTCGGTTTCAGTATCCCCAAAATTTTATCCTTTTCCCCAGTTTGAAATATTTTCATAAACAGTTGAAGATTTCAGGTCCAAAAAAAAAAAATAATAATACATTCGCTATTATTCCAAGAAAAAAATTGCTTTATAATCATTTCTAAATAAATGGATAAATATTTTTGGCTGTGTTTGGCACAAGCCAGCCATTGTTCGTAAATTTCATATTCTCTTGTTCAGCTGACACAGTGCTGCATCTGCTCTAGGCAACCAGCTAGCTATGTCGCAACCTTATTATTTAGAACGGGAACTTTAGTTTAGGTGGACGTCACCATGAATTTAATGAATAGTTCAGATTGGAGAATTATCAATTATCACAATACCATCATTACAGCATGAGGCGATTTTTTTTTTAAGTAAAACGAAAGATATAATTAGTTAAACCAAAAAATATATTTCATTTGTTGTTTTATAAATCAAAGAGATATATATTTTTTATTTCATTTTTAATAACTCCTTTACTCTAAATTATTTCAGATTAAGAAAAATATACTTTAGTTACGTGACTAATTAAATTGCGACATATTGGACAGTTACTAAGTTGTAAAAGACACAATTCACAGACACAAAAATGTTGACAGGGTAAAATGAGAACACAACGTTCTTTATCTTGGCAGATATTACAGCGTGTATTCATTAAATTCTTATCATGTTGACAATCGGATGAAACTGTGAGTTGTTGACGTCCTAAATTCTTTATAGTAAAGCTCAATATCTGATCACATTTGGGATCAGATATACAATAAGTAGTTGTATTAGGCTCATTATAAGTCCTGGTTAATGTTACTGTGTCATTATTCATTGAGGTTAAACATATATTTCCAACTTCATCTTTTTCGTTTTGATTATTTTCTTCTATGATTTTAACCCTTTTAAATTTTCTTTGGTTAAAATATAAATATCTTGTTATAATAGCTATAGCTTGATCATATGATTTAAATGATCGTCCATAGAGTATTACTACATCTTTAAATACTCTTTTAACAATATCGCGTTTGTAACTTTTAGATAAAGTTACTAAAATATGTAATTTGTTCATCATTTGCATAATTATATCATTAGAAAATATTTTGGGGGGATATTTAGTGATTGTAGATGAACGTATATTTTTAATAAAATCAGGCCCTTTCATGATCAATATATAATAACATTGTGTTGACCAACGCCCATGTTCTATCCATGGATCATGACCTTCTTTCCAATTTCGAAAATGCATATTGCAATAGAAACAGATTACTTCATCTCCACGAGGTGGTTTTTTATAAAAAAAAAAACAGCTTGGGCTAACTCTTTTGGGCTGGGATGTTTTATTGAAAGTGGCCACGAGTCTTTGAAACTAGACAAGCGAACTCTAACCTCACTATATTTTTCATGATGTGGAGTTTTATGCGAGAGTATCCCCTTGGGTAATTTGTTTTTTTGATCTAATTCAAATTCCAAATCTTTATTATACTTAATATACTTGGGTTCTATGAGATAAGATGAAAATTCAATAGGAATATTACCTACTGGTTCGCCCTTCAAAAATGGACATTTAGGGCTTATTCTCCTATGAAATTCACTAAGTTTAATAGTGTTGTTATTTAAAATGAGTATTATATCTTCATTGAAATAATCGTCATCATTTAAAATATCATCCCAAGAATTTACATAGACATAACAAAATGCACAAGCGCATTCTATTCCTTTTTTCAGATAGAAGAAGCCATTAGTTACCAACTCTTTGGGCTTTGGGTTACTTACAGGCCAATTAATAAATATTTCTAATCGCTCTTGCTCGTATTTTAAATCATTGTCTATACACAGCATCTTTTATACTGATTAATCCTTGTGTCTTTTCTTCTATATATCAATATAAAAGAAATATTTTTTTTTTTTTTTTTTTACTGAATAGTTAAAATAGCTTTTATTTCATCACTAGTAGTTAAAAAATGTATTTTTAATTTGGTTGATTCTTTATTTTTTCTTAGTAAACCTACCTCCACATATGAATTTATATTAAATATATTTATTGGCAGAGGTTTATAATTATTATTATTATTATTATTATTATTATCATTATTATCTATTACATATATATTTGCTTGATTTGCATTAGCTTCACTAAATAATTTTTGAACTAAAATACTCACACAAGCCATAATATTTTTCATATCTTGATTAAAAGGTGAGGAATATGATGATGGGGGAAAAATATAAAAAAATTTATTGCTTATATCGATTAAATCTGGAATAGTTTGCCCATATATATACTGCATATTAATATTTTTTTTATATACTATTAATGAAACTTGGTTCAACTAGAACCATACACACAAATCCACATTCACATTACAAAGTAATATATATGACACAGCATAAAGTATTCTGTGATAACATATGCTATTGACCTCAGAAACATTGACAGAGTTTATCATGTTATGAATTCAACAAAAATCATCTTAAATAATCATATAATTATTTATGCAACCTTTATTCCCATTTTCTTAATAATAGAAATTAATTTCTCCTTGTTTCTAAAGATTTCCTGATAAATTGACACTTTATGTTGAAGAACTTTGTTTTCTTGGATCAGATTATTCATATCCAGCACAAGTTTTTCTGTGGTCAACGTATTGGCAAGTAATTGATGAACCTGTTGGTGGGTCAAGATTAAAATACGGGACCCTTTACTTGCAAGAAGAATTTCCTTCATTGTTGTTATGGGTTGATTTTCTTCACTTGGGTCTTGGGGACAAGGACGCTTTTGGGAAGTTGAAACAGTCTTTACTCCAATCTCGTTTCCTTGGGAAATTCTGGTACGTCCATAGGTTCTGGGTCTGGCGGGTCTGGTACTACTTCCAGCATTTTCTTGACCTATTGCTCCAGTTGAATTTACTCCAATGTCGCTTCCTTGGGAAATACTGATAGGTCCATGTGTTCTGAGTCTGGCGGGTCTTACACTTCTACTGGCATTTTCTGCACTGAGTTCATGGGAAGTTGTTGCAACAACAGTCTGACCTACTGTGGAAGATGATGGAGTTGCCGCTCCAGTTGAATTTACTCCAATGTTGCTTCTTTTAGATAATTGCTGTTGTGTTATGGGTCCTGCTAATTTCGGAGGCAATGGGTCCACTCTAACTCTAGCAGCGAAAGTAGATGTTCTGCCTAAGTCTAAACAAACCGAACTATCAGTTATTCTGTTATAGCCACTGCCTCGGACACGTACTAAAGACCTTATTAGCAATTTCATGTCAAATTCATATGGTGCAACCATTATGAAAAACACTGTGCGCTCTCTTATTTTATATGATCAATTGTTATCCACTTCCCTAGAAAGAAACTTCCAACAGACAAAGGGTGGTTGTAGACCAGTTGATGGATAGGTTGGTTGGGTGGCTGTTGACCAGTTGATGGACAGGTTGGTTGGGTGGCTGTTGACCAGTTGATGGACAGGTTGGTTGGGTGGCTGTTGACCAGTTGATGGACAGGTTGGTTGGGTGGCTGTTGACCAGTTGATGGACAGGTTGGTTGGGTGGTGGTTGAGCAGTTGATGGACAGGTTACTACCGTGAAAGAAAAAAAAAATATTTGAAAAAGAATAAGACACATACACACATACATTAGTATATTAAATATCTCTGTAGCTGAGAGAGCCATCTATAATAACCTTTCGATATGATGCGGAGCCTGGCCAGAAGGTGTGGACCTCTTAGCAGGAGTTGAATAAGACTAACTGCAGTGTTTCCGTCACCACCTACCATAACTCGCTTATCTTTTGCCCTTCTAGCTCCCCCCCCCCATCATCCCCCAACTCAGCATTGTTGTATATTGCAGTTGTGACTCAATAATTAGAGAGTCGCTTAGTTGAATGCCGCCATACCATCTTCAAAACTACACTGGCTATAACTTCATTAAAGTAATCGACATATATAAGCTCACCTTTACGATGGATGTGATTGATCAGAAGCTCATGTTCATTTTCATAATAAATGTATTTTTGTGATAACTGAAGAATCATCATTTTATACAATTGCCATTTTGATATAGGATATGACATAAAATAAAGCTTGAAAATATCAACAATGTTTTCGTTATTTTTTGGGAATTGCCTGCTGATCTTCCTTAGACTAGTACAACGTAAAGTCCCAGTTCTGACTAAGCACTGTGTCAGCTGAGCCATATATAAGTATTCGTGGCCGCCGGCCATCCACTGACGGCCAGTTCTGACTAAGCACTGTGTCAGCTGAGCCATATATAAGTATTCGTGGCCGCCGGCCATCCACTGACGGCCAGTCACACACTCTTCGCTGCTCTTCCAAAGAAAAAAAAAAAAGTGGTACGAAAAGCTCTCTTCAGAAAGAACTCACGCTGTTTCCTCAGATGGAATTAGAATGTAAGCTTATTCCTCATACAAATATAATATGTGATATTATTTTTTCTCAAAAGTATCAGACACCTGATCTAGATGAAATCCAAAACAATTATTGGCCATAACACCAAAGATCCTCATCGAGTTGATTTGGCTTATTACACACTGGAGAATGGTGGCAAATCTTTACAAACTCACACTTACTATGAACTTGAACCCCATTTCCAATCTCTGATGTCTCTTATTTTTTTTTTTTTTTTTGAGGGGGGGGGGGAGGTATTTACAAAATTCCTTTCTCTAATGAGTTGACTGCTTACCATCGACATCCTCTTATTTATTTTCAACTATTCCTCCCCTTATAGTGTTTATATGTCTATCCTTTAGATTCTTTTTCTCTGTTAATGCCTCGACTTGTCGCCTGCCTTGAGTCTTATCTTTTGTCCTTTGTTTTGCGTCTTTTAAGTTCGTTTTATCTCTTTTTTGTGTGGTTGTTTTCTCAACAGTTTCAGGCGAAGAAACTTTCTGAGAGGCGATTGCTTTTAAAATGCTGTCATCACCCAATACACTTTCGTACTTAACTTTTAGGTTTTTAAGGAACCACGATTTTTCTGCTTCCATATTAGCCTCGTGTAATAACGCAATCGATTTTAAATTCTTCTTTTCGTTATCGATAGACACTATTTGATTATTATCCTGTTTGTTGCTTATAGAATACGTACCATTTATCAGTGTTAATTTACTAATATTGTATAGAATTGGGAAAACGGGTGCTATTTCTATAGCTTCATTTATCATCGGTATGTTCAATATTTCAGATAGCATATCTCGGTGGTTATACATTTCTCTTGAAAAATAAAGGTTTAATTGAATGGAACGCCGAAGAATATTATCGTTTATTACCGTGACAAGATTCTTATAGAACTGGGCACAGAATATAAATTTGAAGATATGATTTGAAAGTGAAATAAATAATTGCATCATTTGAGATTTCGCCATTTCATTCTTGCAAAACATTTTTCTCATTGAGAGTTTTTCGAAAGCTGATCTTAAATACTTATTGTTGCATGTCCCGGCCAAGTAAGCATCAAGCTGAGTAGTGACAGCTTGGATGATTAATGTGAATTTATTCATTTGAGTTTCTTCATATTCTATGGGGTCCACCGAAGTCTCATCATGGTTAATCATCGACAAATGCATTCTTGTCTCACTTAATTCTGAAAGCATTTGTTTGTTGGAATCCTGGAGACTAGCATTTGTCTGTTGAATGGTCAACAGGTTAGAAGTTATTGTTTCATTTTCTTCTTGTAAGGTCTTAACATGTAAATCATTTTGTTGTTGTAAAGCCAGTATTTCATGAATATTATCAGAAGGGGACTTACGAATCACGTTCAAGATAATGTAATAAAAGCTTTGTACATTATTTGCATTCAAATCTTGCCTTATTTCCTTCTGGAATAATGTATATAGAATAGTAACGAATGCATAAACTTTTATAACTTCCTCATTCGTTCCTTTATGATCTTTTTCCAGGTCAACAATTCGTTTGGTTATAATTTCTTTAACTAAAACTATTGATGCCACCGCGTCTATTAACAATTTAGCAACATAATTAGGTTCGTCTAATTGACGTTTTAAATGATCATTTTCATTTACATAAGGTATTATTTGACGTTTGTGTTCATATACTGTTTCATCGATAATATTAGTTTTAAATTTTTCTAATATTTGATTAAATAAATTTCTTTCTTCTTCGTTAGTAAAAATATTAAGAATATTATTATTTTGGTGTAGATCATTATTATTAATATAATTTAAACGGGAAATCCTATCTTTAATGTCCTTTTCACGTTCTTCGTGAATGTAGTTATCACGTTCGGTATTTAACTGATGAATGAACTTATTTATTATTGCTTCAATTTGTGATTTTCCTGTTGCTTTCGATTCATTATCATCATTTAAAGGAAATATGCTTGAAAAACAATGAATTATATCGCTATTCGATAATGTAGGTTTTGTATAAAGTTGCTCTAATGTTTCAATATTATATTTATTTGCTTCATTTATATTCTTTACTAATGTATTATATTCGTCATACTTTAATTTTTTAGAATTTTCACATTCTAGTAGTTTTTGTTGGCATTCTTGAACATAATGGTTTTGGGATACTAATAAATTATTATATTCTTCTTGGTCTGATTGTTTATCATAGTTGCATTTTTGTAAGGCTTGTTGGCATTCCAGAAATTGCATATTCTGGATCCTTATATCGTTTTCACATGCAGCTAATTTTAGTTGGTATTCCTTAAGAGACATTAAATTTGTATTTATTTTCCTATTTAATTCTTCTTGTTGTTGACGACTTATACTAGTATTATTTGAATTTATTAAATCGGTTAGTTTTTCTTTTTCATCAGCTAAGTCTTTTATTTGTTTGTCTTTGTCTTCGAAGATATGTTGAAATTGTCTGTCTTTCTCATCTAACATAAATGCATATTCTGTTTCATACTGTTTCTTTTCATTATCGTATTGGATTCTAAGCTTCATTTGATTATCTTGAAGAGTTGAATTTTCCTTCTTTAAATTCTCTATTTCATTTTCTTGGTCTCCTAATTTCTTTGTAAGTTGTACAATAGTAAGTTCTAAATCTCTCACATTTGTATTTAAATCTGTTATTGTGGCATCTTGATATCCACATTTATTTTCTAATTCACTTTTTTCATTCTCGCATTCATTACATTTTTTATTCAAATGAGCTATTGTTTGTTTTTGTTGATTCTGACTCTTAAGAGGATATGTTTCGGTTATTAATTTAATATATCGATCAGAGATAGTAAACAAATGAAGCATTTTATTCAATAATAGAATTATTCTTTTATCATCATCATTCACAACAACAAAATTGTTAATAAGAGTTTTTATGAATATACGTTCTCTCAAACCCGAGGAACCATTGTCTGGGAATGTTATAGTATTCAAGATTATTTTAACAATTTCACTCATTTTTTTTTAAATTATTGATTTAATATAAATCTATGATCAGCTGACAATTACCTGATTCTCATAGAAATTGTAGGGGACGATGATGGATTGAGAGAATTAAATGGAGGAGGAGGAGGAGATGGTGGGTGTGTTGAGTAAGTAGGAGGAGATAGTGGTTTCGGAAAAGGAACTTTTTTGGATGCTCCATTCCCTTATACCCCTTCTCAACATAGAAATTTGTTTCTCCTGTTCTTTAAACATTTTATACAAAACTGACAAATTTTGTTAAATAATATGGTTTTCATGTTTCAGCTTATTAATATTCAGCAATAGTTGCTGTTGTGTTCTGGGTCCTGCTAATTTCGGAGGCAATGGGTCCACTGGAACTGTAGCAGCGAAAGTGGATGTTCTGCTTAAGTCTAAAATGACTCCTGTGTTATAGGCACTGCCTGAGACACGTACTAAAGACCTTGACAATTGCATGTCATCAAATTCATATGGTGCAACCATTATGAAAAACAGTATGTGCTCTCTTATTTTATATGATCAATTGTTATCCACTTCCCTAAAAAGAAACTTCCAACAGAAAAAGGGTGGTTGTAGACCAGTTGATGGACAGATTGGTTGGGTGGTTGTAGATCAGTTGACAGACAAGTTGGTTGATTGGCTTGACTAGTTTGTGGAATGGTTGTTTGCTTCTTCAGTTCCACCAGAGATTGAATAGTACTGCTTGTTTGTTCACTTTCACTGTCTAGAAAGTTATATCAAGAGGTAGTATGTAGTGTAGTGTGCTTGGATTGCGACTCTACCACTAATTAATCTATAAACTGTGTTCTGCTGCAGGCTACCTTAGTGACACTTTTATACTACCTTAAAGAAAAAAAAAATAGAAATATCTATTTTGAAAGGATACACACACACACATTGGTATAACTAAACTACAACTTTTCCTCATCTGAGGAGAGGAATAATATTTCGTCAATAATAATTATAAGGTATTTATTATAGGAATAATAGGATTTGAAATTCATATATTTCCAGCGGGGTTGATAGATAGGATACATTATGTTATGTAAATGGTCTAAAATCATCCTTATTACTGTAGGTGTGGACATATTTTTGTATCCAACACAACTTTCTTGACAATGATGTTTTCTAATTTCTTAGAAGAGTCTTGGGTATGAAGTATTTTCAATATGGTCTCCCTCAGCACCTTCAGCCACCAGCACATCTGTACGTTCATTTCCATAAATTCAAACATGTTAGGCTTTGCAGTATTGCTCTCGAATCATATCATTATCACACATCTAAAATATTCTTTAATATGATATAATTGTTTTAATAGTATATTTTATCTCAGCTCTGCAAATTGGACATGTGGATATGCTTGATGCACATTTGAAACAAGTGCATATGTGATTACAAGGTAAAAACATTAACTCACTCTCCTTCTCCATACAAATCTTACACTCAATCATTCTGTGTCTAATTGTACCTTCTGACTTTTGGAGAGCGGCAACTTGATCAGTTATTCTACCAAATAATGGTTGTGGGTTAGAATCACCAGACATTGGTGGGCTTGGGACAACATCAACTTCAGTCAATGTCAATTCATCAACTATTGTAGATTCTACTTGCTGATTGGGGTAAGAAGCCAACTCAGTTCCATCAGACATTGGTTGGCTTGGGACAACATCAACTTCAGCCAATGCCAATTCATCTACTATAGGCTGTATTAAAGTTGTAGATGATTCTACTTGTTGGTTTTGGTCAGAAGCCAACTCAGTTCCATCAGACATTTGTTGGCTTGGGACAACATCAACTTCAGCCAATGCCAATTCCATTAAAGTTGTAGATGATTCTACTTGTTGGTTTGTGTCAGAAGCCAACTCATTTCCATCAGACATGGGTGGGCTTGGGACAACATCAACTTCAGCCAATGCCAATTTATTTACTAGAAGTTTTCTAACTTCGTCTTCTATGTACTGCAAGACTGCTTCAATAAATGACCCAATGTCAAAGAAAGGTAACCCCTTCTCTTTGAGTTGATTATGATACGATGTCATCACATGATCTTCCTGGAAACCCATTGAAATAAGGTGCTTAGTTATGTCTAGTTCCTTAATAAGTTTGTGTTGATCTTCATTGATATGGGTTATTGAAGGGTTTGTCTCATAAGGTGGCCTTTCTCCTTGAACCTGAAAAAAAAAATAAAGTTAATGTTACAAATGGCTTTTATAAAGATTACAATAATAATAGTCAACCTTCATTTCAAGTTACTGTAGCTGACATACCTGATCAATGAATTCTTTTCCTTTCATCAAGAAGAGGAAGGTACACTCTGGGTACCAGCGAGCATGTTCATCCCAAGGTATATCATCAGTTTCCCAGTTTCGAAGTCCATTCCAACAATAACAGCGCACATGATCACTTAAACCACAATAGAAGAATCCAGCTTCTGACAATTCAGTTGGTTTCTGTGTTACACGTTCAGGCCAATTGTTAAAGCTTGCTAGGCGACTTTCAAGTGTTAAGTAGTCTTTTCGCTTGGCGATGGTATGCTGGTGAACTCCATTGTCTCTCATAGGACTTAGACCACAGACATCTATTCCTTGTCTATAGGACGAATTTTTACTATTTCTCAGTGGAACGGAATAACCCTCGAATTTTTCATTAAATATCAGTGGAAAATTTCCCACTGGTTGGTTTCGAATGAATTGACAATGGGGAAAGTGCCGTTGATGTTCGCCTCTGGGAGTGTCTCCTCTTTCCCAGGAACCAACAATGCCTCGACAAAAGACACAAGCAACGTGGTCATTTGTTCGCAGATAGTAAAAGCCATCACGAGCCAAATCAGATGGTTCTAACCATTCAAGTGGCCAATCTATGTAGGTATTCAAACGTTCCTTTTCAAACCGTAAACTGTCATATGAATCAAACTTCTTAGAAATAGATCTTTTCACGTTCTGATTAAATGTGCATTCTGGTTTCCCTTTCTTATGTAAAGCAATGATTCTATTTTCATCTTGGTTTACGTTCGTGGCATCAATTTGAAAATGGCACATTGAACATTCTAAAAGATTTGCTTTATGAGTATAATAGAAACCCGCCTTTGCAAGTACATGACTGTTTACACTGAAGTTACAGTCCTTAAAAGTCTCCAAACGATTTTTTTCTTCTCTCATTGCTATGAAAACAAAATGTGAGTGTTGTATTAGACTGACTAGTTAGTGACTGAGAGAGACATCTCTCTCTCTCTCTCTCTCTTTATATAATACACAATCTCCCTCCCCCCTCCTCCCCCTCCTCCTCCTCCTCCTCTTCCTGTTGACTCATAGACTTAAAATTGGGACTATAGAGTTTATCAGCTGAAATCCTTTACCAGATCCCTTAGTAAAAAGCTGAAATAATGGTAAGAAAAATATAGGGAACCAAGTGGAAATTCTGTGATAAAAATAGAAATTTTAATTGTGGAAATTTTACTACATTTTTACACTACTACCTAACTACTTACTTATTTTTATTGATGAACACTTTATATATCATGTGTAAATCAATACAAACTCCAGTCTAAAAGATGTCATCCCTACCACAGGTGTTACTAGAAAACATATTTTAATTAATTGTCCCTAGTCCACTTCTCGACAGTAATGAAGACGGTAATTTGTCTCTATAGACTTCTAAAGATGATCAAGATGAAAATGTGTAACTGAGTTGGTTGTCTTCCCAATGCCTTCCACTGTATAATAAAGTTAATGGTAACTAACCACCTAATTCTTCTTCTTCATCATCTTCAAAATTGTCGGTCAAATTTTTTTCAAAAGGAAACCTGCTCCATATTGTTGGAAATTGGGGCCTAATATCTTCCACTGCAATATGTTTTTTTTCTACTTTTTCATTTAGCCACTGTAGAAAACTTGTCCCCATTTCCTGAAAGTAATGATAATTATTTATTAGTGTTATAAATCCCTTATTTTTCAAATAATTAATTTCTTAAGAGGGTCTTTTTATGAAAACAAAGTAGGTAGGTGCTTTACCCATCATACTCACCTTACATCTTTGTAAAATATAAATCGAGAACTTGAGCCATTTCTGAATTTCATTTAGTCGTAATTGAGTTAAGTGAATATTATTCTCTAAACTCCAATTTTGCTTGTTTTTTTTCTTGGATAAAAAACAATAAACTGCTTTTTCCCTCAAGGCTCTAAGTATTACATACCATCTTGTTTTTACTTTTATCATTCCAATTGTTTCTTCATTCTCATTTAGAAAATAAAAAACTTCACCTTCTTTGTAAAGATCACTTCGCACCTGTAAAAATAATTTAATAATATAGTTTCATAAAAGAATTTGTATTGAAAAATGTGACAATATAAATTGGCACTTCCTTGTACAATAGACTTTTTGTTTGCCTACCTTATTCTGGTGTTTCACTACATCTTTAGCTTCAATTATTGAATAGGCAGGAGATGTAAAGCCTAATGCCGTAAACAGGTTGAGTGTGTAGTGTGGAGGTAATGCAAGAAGGCTAGTCTCTTCATATTCGTTGTATAATGGAGTAAAACAGATAACGTTGAGTTGATGCTTATCCAAGTGACTGAGGTTAACAATATGTTGGTTGTCAGGTTGAAGAAGCTCACACACAGCTGTACATTTAGTATAGTGTAAGATACTATATACCAAATGTCGATTCATAATATCCATATTATTTATTTATTTATTTATTTTATTTATGCATATACAAGAATGTACATAAGGAATGTGAGGATACAAATATGGTAATTACAGTCTTGTAAAGCCACTAGCACGCGCAGCGTTTCGGGCAGGTCCTTAATCTAAGAAAATTTTAAGGAGGTAAATACTTGCAAAATTTATAGACAAAAAATGATAACATTACATGGAATGAAAAAAAAAAAGATGAGAGAAAATTATAGGTACAGTATATTAAAGCACATAGGTAGCTATGATTGATTCCAATGACAGCTTAAAATGGTAGTTGACAACAAATTGGTAGGCACAATACAGCAGAAACAATATAAGATTGATTGCAATGACAGCTTGAATGGTAGTTGACAAAAATTGGTAGTCACAATACAGCATATGGCTAGCACATAAAAGAAGACAGCAATGAACACAATGATAAGGTTGTTTGATATTACATAAAAATTAGGAGATTGGGTAACACTAGGTACAGAGCAAATTTAAAGCTCAGTGTAGGAAACTAAATAGATGAAGTTAGGTACTTTTTGGTTTTGCTTTTAAATAAGGCAAAAGTTTTACAGTTTTTCAATTCACTAGGGAGTGAGTTCCATAGACTAGGTCCCTTAATTTGCATAGAGTGTTTACACAGATTAAGTTTGACCCTGGGGATATCAAAGAGATATTTATTTCTGGTGTGGTGATAATGGGTCCTATTACATCTGTCCAGGGAGAGTTTCAGAGCATGGTTTGCATTTAAGAACAGGGTTTTGTAAATGTAGTTGACACAAGAGAATGTGTGGAGGGAGTTAATATTTAGCAAGTTTAGGGATTTAAACAAGGGAGCTGAGTGTTGACTGACAGCAGAGTTAGTTATTATTCTGATAGCAGATTTTTGCTGTGTGATGATGGGCTTAAGGTGGTTTGCAGTGGTAGACCCCCATGCACAGATACCATAATTAAGATAGGGGTAGATTAGTGCATAATATAGTGAGAGGAGAGCAGAGTTAGGAACATAATATCTGATTTTGGAGAGTATACCAACTGTCTTAGAGACTTTCTTAGTTATGTGTTGAATGTGGGTGCTGAAGTTGAGTCTCTTGTCTAGGAATAGGCCAAGAAACTTGCCATCATTTTTATTACTGATGTTAATGTTGTCTATCTGTAGCTGAATTGCATTTGATGATTTGCTTCCAAATAAGATGTAGTAAGTCTTTTCGATGTTTAATGTTAGTTTGTTCGTTGACATCCATAAGTGGACTTTTTTTAATTCATTATTCACAACATTATTTAGTGTATGTGGGTTGAGGTTTGAGTAGATAAGGGTAGTATCGTCAGCAAACAATATAGGTTTGAGAATATTAGAGACATTAGGCAGATCGTTTATATATATAAGAAATAGAAGAGGTCCTAAGATGCTGCCCTGTGGCACTCCAACGGTAATTGGTAGAGTGGAAGAAGTTGTATCATTGATGGTTACATATTGGTGTCTGTCACTAAGATAGGATCGGATGTAGTCAAGGGCAAGGCCTCGGATTCCATAATGCTGGAGTTTAAGTAAGAGGTAGTTGTGATTAACAGTATCAAAGGCTTTTCTTAGGTCAATGAAGAGTCCAATCGGAAACTCATTTTTGTCAAGGGCTGAGTATATAATGTCAAGGAGACTAATGATTGCATCATTGGTACTCTTTTGGGACCGGAAGCCAAACTGGCAGGGGCTGAGTATGTCGAATTTTACAAGGTAGGAATAGAGCTGTTTGTAAATAATTTTTTCAAATATTTTTGATAGAATGGGTAAATTTGATATTGGTCTATAATTGTTTATGTCCGCCGGATTGCCTCCTTTATGGACTGGCGTTACTCTTGCTTTTTTGAGGATATCAGGGAAGGTGTGATACTCTATAGATTTGTTGAACAGTAGTGCTATGGGTGGGGCAAGGGCATGGGAGGCTCTCTTGTACACAATGGACGGAATTTCACTGGTGTTCCCTGCCTTGGTTTTTAGAGAATGTATGATGGACACAACATCTGCCAGGCTGATTGGTGAAAGGAGAAGAGAGTTTGGATAGCTGCCTGAGAGATATGTGTTGATATGTGTCTGAGTCTGTGGGATTTTACTGGCAAGATTAGCACCAACCGATGAAAAGAAACTATTAAATTCATTTGCCATTTCTAAGTCAGTTGACGGTATACCCCCATCCTTGTAGAGTTTTATTTGGTTATGTGAGTGTTGTTTAGTTCCTAGGATACTAGAGATAGTTTTCCAAGTGCTTTTCATGTTGCCTTTTGCTTCATTGAATCTATTCACATAATATGCAAGTTTTGCCTTTCTTATGATACTGGTAAGCATTGATGAGTACCTTTTAGCTACTTCCTTTGAAACTAGGCCAATCCTAACTTTCTTTTCATATTCATGTTTCTTGTTGATTGAGTTGAGAATGCCACTTGTGAGCCATGGATTGTTTAATCTTTTGTCAGTTACTTGCTTGGTAAGAAGGGGACAATGAATGTTGTAGAGGCTTAGAGTTTTGGAAATGAAGAGGTTAGCTAATGAATTTATATCATGGGTATTATTGAATTCAGAATCCCAGTTAATATTGTAAAGTGCCTCTGTAAGATTGTCTAAAGCTGATTCACTGTGTAGCCTAAATGAAAGTTTCTTGCTTTTTGGTGGTGTTATGTCCATGTTCGCTATGAGAAAGGTTGGATAGTGGTCAGTTGTTCTGTCGTAGATTATACCAGATACAAGGGGAGCTGTTATGTTTGTCCATATGTGGTCCAAGGTAGTGGCTGATGTTTGAGTGACTCGGGTAGGTTTATTATATTATTCAATGTATCCCACAGTGATCTGGCCACAACTTTAGCAACAACATAACGTTCTCCATCATACCGCTCAATATCTTCCCTTTCTCCAATTAACATATGAACACTTTTACTCCCAGTAATTAAAAAAAATTTACCATTAATGTATCTGCCACTGAAATGAGCTGATTCACCATTCACTTTAGTCATACAAACTACTTTAGAAGTAGTAGTACTGAGATCTTCTAAGCAATATTGTTTCCATAGATCATTTGTTTCCGGTTGTTTATCATCCTCATCACCAATACCACCAGTAAATTTTTTATTGGCAAAGATCACTAAATCAAACTGTCCTTAAACTCCAAGAGTGTTACACCACGAGGAACATTTTTTCGAACTTCAGGATCATTGTTGTAGATTGTGTCATCAGGGCCATAGCAGTTGACCTTTATATCATGAAGAATAGCAGGGTCGTCTTCAGGGGATAGGATTCCATGTGGGACATTTGCACTTATTCTTTTTATCTTCTTTTTTTCTTTCAATGTTTTTAAAAGATTTTCATACCTACAAACAAAAGAAAAAAAAATAAGAAGTAATAATTTATTGGGGTATGGATATTATAAAAATATATATATGATATATATTATTAACATATTATAATAATGATACTTACAATTCCGAAGACTTTAAACTGTTTTCAGCATAGCAAATCATCTTCTGAAATGATGCTCCAAATGTATCTGGAAGTTTTTCTTTCATCTTGTTTTGGTATATGTTATCAAGGGTCATCATTAACATATTTATAGAAAGTGGTGAATCCATAGTTGTTGTATATGTCAACAATTAAATAATATTAAATAGTTATCACTATGGACATATGCATGCTGCATCAGACCACTTAACACTGAGGTAATAATACTGGGCATAACGCTTTTATATACTTGACGGCGATTTAACTCACCCCTACCCCTCCTCCTCATCCTCCTACTCCTCAAGTCAGAATTGAAAAGATAGATATAAAAGAATTCAACTGTCAGTTACAACCCTAGTCCTGTGCTGTATCTAGTGAGTCCACTTTGATAATATTATAATATAATAAGATAATATAATCATATTGACTTAGTTTGGGTAAGGTAGGGTCTTGTTTGGTCTTACTCTAATTATTAGTCCTGCATCACCTTATACTATCTTAGATAAAAATGTTGATTGATCAGTTAAGTTACATATGCCTAAACATATTTATTTTTTTTTTACATTCACAGATATGAAATAGATCACCATTATGACTGATATTAACGAGACAACAGCAAATTTTGAAAATGATAAGACTCTGAGTGAACCCAACCCTACAGGCAAAGCAATGAACCCCAATGAAATATGGGAAGCTGAATCTGTAAAGACTGAACCCAACCCTACTAACCCCAATGAAATATGGGAAATTGAATCTGTAAAGATTATGTTAATAAAACTTGAAGAAATACTACTAAAGTGGGGAATAAAATATGAATTATTCATGAGACAAAATAATGGAGTCAAGCTTGAAAATACCTATCAAGTGATTTTGATGTCGAAGGCCTCATCACAGGAAAAAATTGAAATAGACCATATTAAAGTAGTATTTCAAGATGATGAATTGGTTTTGTTTAATGGGTGTGATGACAACTTAAGTTACCACCTGAAAAAACACAAATATGTTGTGTGTGAGTATACCCTCATCCAATTAACTATTTTTTTTAAATATGAGGAAAAATTACCCACTAATTTGTACATACGAATTTTTAAAGATGAATGGGCATCCAGCCCAGCGTGGGATAATCGGGTGAAGTAACTTTACACAAAATTTAATGATTATTTCCTCGGCTCCAAAATAGATGTTTTCCTCCTCCCCAACTTCAATGGAAGAATCACTTGATATATCAATGAGATCATGCTTAAATATCATGTCTCCAAAAAGCTATAAATGTCTTCTGTCCCCCCTCCCCTCTATTTGGAGGAGGTGGGTGCAAGGCGTCGTCCTCATTCACTCCAAACCCACCTTCACGTATCTAGACAGTCTTCACAATACCGACATATGACAACTTGTACTGACACTCACCGGAACTAGTGCCAGCCATACTGACATTATCATCTTACTTTTTAATTATACTACATCTGTTCTCATTCTGGGCTCACTTTTTATTTAGTGAAAAATTACAGTGAAATTAAAAGGTGCCCCCATTCCCCTACCTATGTACACTAGAATAATAAAGGCAAAATTAAAAAAAAATAAAGCAATATATTTTATAATTCATACACACTTTTATTTAGTGAAAATTACAGTGGAATTAAAAATGAAATGAGGCAGCCTTCAACTGTTCGAAAGTTTTTTTTTTTTTAATCAGCAATCTCCTGCCAGAGGTTTGTATTCTTCTTCTTCAGGTCGGTGATGTATCCACGTCAGTCACTGTGCGGAAGTTTTGAATAACATTGGCTCTTTGGTCCCATTATAAATTAATATGACTTCCAAGTGGTTGCACATATCAATTCCTCAAAAGAAAGGCGGGTTGTTTCAGCCTTCCAACTCTTTAATTTCATTTTTTAAATCATCAATCTCCTGCTTGAGGTCGGTGTAGTTCTGCTTCAGGTAAGTAATTATTTTTAATAACTCTTGCTCTATCATCTTCAATAGTGTGTTGTTCTGATTGATGTCGGTGTTGTTCTGCTTGATGTTGGTTATTATTTTGCTGATTAATTTTTGGTCTGTCTTCAAAAGTATTGTCTCATTCTGCTTGATGATGTCGGTATTGTTCTGTTTGAGGTTGGTGTTGTTCAGCTTGATGTCGTGGATTATTTGTAACAACTCTTTCTCTATATTCAATATTAGTGTCTCCTCTTCCTCTTCCCAGCATAGTTTCAAGGTTTTTTTCAGCGTATCTTGTGTCCTATTCTCCATCCTGGGGTTCATCTGAGGAGAGAGCATCTCGGACAACTTTTTCTTTGGAAGAGCAGCAAAGCTGGCCATCAGTGGATGTAATATAAGAGTGAGAGTGGTCTGCGGCAACGAATATTTATATATATGGCTCAACTGACACAGTACTGCTCCGGGCAACCAGCTATTACATTACTAGGTGGACTTCGCCGCCATGAGTTTGATCACAAGGTTTTCAACACTTTATCTAAAATATCACTTTTAAAAATGTTGACTTCAACCTTCAACGGTCCAAAAATTTTTTATTAAATCAGTATTCTTCTGCTTGAGGTTGGTGGTGTTCATCGTTTTTTCTAATCAATATTCTTTTGATTGAGGTGTATTGATGTTCTCTCTGTGACATCAATAAGCATTGTTTCAATTTTTTTTTCAGCGCAGCTTCTTTACCTTAACTTGTGGGCGACAGAAAGTTAATGAAATTGGGGAGTATGACTGCTACGGGATGCCCACTCACGGATGCGATCCCACTATTGCTCGACACCGGTGCTTTTGGCTGCTGGGTTGAAGAAGTTACGTAAAAAAGTGAATTTGAATTAAAAATTGCCCAAATACTAGAAAAAGGTTGGGGCCTGGGAGCCTTTTGGAAAAATTTGGGTTGGGGTAGGATAATAAAATAAATTAATTTGTGGAAATAATATAATATATTCAGTATCTCATTCTTTTACCTTTTTTACCCCAATTATTTATTTAGAGTGACTAACAACTACTACTATTTTCTGATTGAACTGTCCATTCATGCTTATTTTGTAAAAGTATTTTCTTGGGGAAATAAGCCACCACAATGCAGCCAACAACATTCAGAAACCGGTTTCAGGGTTCTGCTATACAGGCATTCCTCATTTTTTTCTCCAGTCTGTGTGATTTTATCCATGATGGCTTCGGTAAAAAAAAAAAAAAAAAAGTAAATTCCGAATGGTCTGAACAACTTCTATCTTCCATTTAGTGTCTGTCACTTCGACATCTCTTTTTGGGAAGTTGCGGAGCTGTGTAGTAGCAAATAAGAAAGACATTAATATATTCTCTACCGAATAAATTTTAACAGAGCATAGGAATTCACAGATTAAAAAAAAAAAACTTTTAATCACAAAAAAATAAATAACGTACAACTGAAATTAATCCTCTTATTAGTAAAGTTAATTACAAATACATACCTGTGCCTGTTGTTGTTTCCTGACCGAAGACACGTTCCTCCACATTCTCCTGCTTCTCCCATTCCTCCCCTGACTTGGTGTCATCATCTCCATCTGAAGACCATGGCCATTTTATTTTTCTAGAATCAAGCTTCCTTAGTGCCTTTTCTTTCTTCTTCATCTTTCTCTTTATGGCCTTATTTAGTACCAAGCCCTTTAGTTTGTCAATCAACCGGTCACTTTCGAATGCGTCTGAGGACGACGATAAGGACGACGATGAGGACGACGATAAAGACGATAATGAGGAAGAAGATGACCTTGCTTTTACCGTTGATTCAACCAAACAAGACATTTGCTCAAGTAAGACAGATGCAGCTTGGCCTCTTTCAGCTTGTTCTTTTGCTTCCTCAGAAGAGTTAGTAGTTATCTCGAAACCCTTCATCAGTTCGGGAACAAGGGGTGGGTGAGGATAGAGGGAGGAAAGAACGAATAACAATAAATTAAAATTACTATTATAATTGTGTTTTACTGTAGTATAATGAATAAAAAATCAATCTCTAAATGTTAATTTACCTGAAAGAGACAAATAATTACAAGTCAATCATTTTACACTCTTCTCTCTTTATATGTTTCCAAATGGCTTAGGAAGTGGTATATTCTGACTTGTTCCTTGTACCTGATCATTGCGCACATAAGTAGTTAATGTAGGTACTATAACAATAAGAAATAGAGTGTGTGGTTTTTTTTATGATTTGATTCATAAACTGAACTGGTAAGGAATTGATTATTGAAGCTTCTTGTTATGTAATTCTTGATGGACTAGATGACTGCATATGGATCAATAGTTAAACTGTAATGACGCCCGCAACTACCCTACTGAATAATAAACTGCTTAATTTCAGTAGACTGTACACCTGACACTGGAGCTGGAGAGAGAGCAAGGGTTTGTGACTCTTAAATAGGCAGAAATTCTCCTTTTATACCACTATCCCATCCCCCTCCCTCCACCATAGGTTGCTGAATCAATACAAGTTATTTTCATTAATATTTTCTATATTTTTATTAATATAGGCCGATTACTAAATTCTAATTCTGATTATTTTGTTAGATCATAAACACATAATTTAATGGATAAGTAGTATATAATCAAAGGCTGAATGTTTTCTTAAAATCTTTCTATTCTCTTTCCCTCTTTTTTTGGAGTTGAGTTAATTTGCCTACTCCCCGACCTGCTACTCCTTTTTTTAATTTTTTTATTATTATCCCCCCCCCAAAAAAAGTCCTTTTTATCATCCTTCTTTTCGTCTAGCATTATTACATCCTCTTCTATTTCCTTTTCAACCTCCTTCTTTTCTTCTAGCACTATTGAACTAGTGTCATTTATTGGTTTAATATCCTCATTCTTTACCTTCAACTGATGAACTGGTGTCATTTATTGGATTAATATCAACTTCCTCCTCCAATTGCTTTCCATCTGTTCCTCTCCTATTCATGAACTGTTTTCCTCTTTGATTCTTTTTCAGAGTCAATATTTCATTTTTTCGTCTGTCTTGGGTATTTAATTTTGATCGTTGTTTGGCATCTTTTTGTTTTGTCCCCGAATCTGTTGTTTTATATGTTTTTGTTGTTTCCTGTGATGAAACTTTCTGAGAGGAAATTGTTTTTAAAATGATTTCATCGCCGATTACATTTAAATACTTCTTTATTATTTGTGTTTCAATAAACCATTTCTTTTCTTGTTCAATATCATCACTGTTCAATAATGTAAGTAATTTTAAATTGTTATCCTTGTTATCAATAGACACTATTTGGTTTTTGTAAATTTCATCGTCGTTAATGTTAATTTTTTCTCCAATCAGTGTCAAACCCTTAATATTATATATAATGGGAAAAACAGAAGGGGTTTTAATAGCTTTCTTTATATTTTGGGAGTTTAATAAAGCTGTTTTCATAGTATCGATGTCATATAGGTTTTGTGAAAAATATAGGTTTAATTGAATAGAAGGCATAAGAATTTTATCGTTTATTACCGTAACAAGATTTTTATAGAACTGGGCGCAGAATATAAATTTAGAAATATGATTCGAAAGAGAATAGAATAATTGTTTCATTTCATTTTTGGCAACACTATTCCTACAAAATATTTCTTTTACTTTAATCTGATCGAATGCTAATAACAAATACTTTTTTCGGCACTTCTCTGATAGGTAAGCATCGAGTTCATTAATAATAGTTCTGATAATAGAAGTGAACTTTTCTACTAGAGTTTCATCATAGTCTGAAGAAACGTCAATTGTATTAATCATCGAAAAATGTATTTTCGACTCTTTTAATTTAGAAGCCATGACTAACATTTTAGAATTCATTTCTTTATTTGTTTGTTTTAATATCGAATTTTCTGATTCCTGCATTTGTTGAATGGCTAATATTTTAGAAGTATCACCATATGATTTGTGAATCACTTGCAAGATAATTACATAAAAGTGTTTTATATTTCGTATGCTAAAATCTTTTTTAAGTTCGTTCTGATAAATTGTATATTCTTTTTACTCTTTATATTTCTTTATATTCGCGTTCTTTTTCTGCTATCGCAGTCTCTAGGAATTTTTTTTCCATATTACACTCATCATATTGTTTATTTAATAAAGCTATGGTTTCCTTTTGTTGATATTGACTTTTAATAAGAGGATATGTTTTAATTATTAATTTTATGTATCGATCAGATAGATCAAATAAATGAAACAATTTATTTAGTAATATGATTGTTCTTGTTTCATCATCATCTTTAGCAGAAACATTGTTTAAATAAGTTTTTATATTTATACGTTCTCTTAAACCTGAGGTCCCATCCTCAGGGAAATGTACCTGTTACGAACCCGGATCCAGCGTCCGTGCCTGGAGCAGTGACAAACACGCCATCTGTGGGTCAGCTCCCGAAACCCCCGCCAAACGAACGACGACACCTAGTGAGGACAGCGTGTACTGGCCTCGAGGACCAGTTTCCAGTCTGGTTCAGCGCTCAACACCGCCGCTCCTGACCTCTGGTGAGGTGGTGCTCCGACGACAGCGCCATCTATGGAGTGGATATGTCGGGCGTTTGTATCTGAGCCTGTGAGTGTGGTGTATTAGTGTCCCGGTTATTAATGACGTGTCTGCTTACAGAGCCGACCTGGGACCACTGTGTTGAAGGTGGAGTCAGTCTACCCGAGGCAGCCAGTCTCCATACAGTGAAGTTTGCTGCAGCTGTCGTGACGTCGTCCCCCCGGATGAACACTGTGGTGTGTTAGCCTGCCATTGGAGTGGCAGTTAAAGGATTTACCCGGGACCGACGGTTGGAGACGATAATCCACTGGGGTATTGAGGACAGGAGGGTGATTGGTGATATCACACGAGACTCCTGTCTAGGGCGTACCCCTTTTATCGTTCGTGGAGTGGCCGTACCAGCCTTGGTGGCTCCGTACCTGCCAGCAGACCTGCTGGACGTGTGGTTGACGGCCTCCACGACGGTGCCCCCAGTGGACCTGTGTTGTGGCTGACCTGTGGCCAGGGTAGACTCGGCGTTCCCAGAGGACACGTCTTGAGGCCACGAAGAAAGCACCGCGGACTCAGCACCTAGCTTCGAGGATCCATAGTCTCCAGCAGAAGACTAGATTGTGCACGATCCCCTTGTAAAGTGTTAATACCCCTCCCCCTTGTGTACGTTTTACTTTTATATATTTAAATGGTGAAGGTTATATTATATTATATTAAGTTCTTACCTTTCTTTCCCTACTCCCTTTAAGTTACTTGCGTCACGGATCACATCTCTTGATAGCCTCTACTGGCTTGGGGCCGGATATATATCTTCCTCTAACTACATCAGAGTGAGAACCCTGTTGCGTCCCGAGAGGGCCGTAACATAATTGGCATCCCCAGCGGGATCCGTCCCCTTGTTAAGTATGTTTGACAGGGGTGGTGAAGTGGCGTAATCCCTGTATATAATTCCCCCTGTGTGTGACGATTGTGACGTTATACGTCCTGTGCGGTGCTCAGAGTAACTAAGTGCGATATTGTGCAGTGCGGTGCTCGCTGTGATTAAGCGATTAAGTGCAATATTGACTAGTGCGGTGCTCAGTGATTCAGTGCAATATTGTAGAGCGAAGTGTTCGCTTGGACTCGGTGCAATATTGGGTAGTGTGGTGCCCGAAGTGATTACGTGCAATATTGGCAAGTGCAGTGTTTGGTGCGATAAAGGGCCATATTGACGTAGAACAGTGCTCGGTGCGTTAAGTGCTAACGTGTAAGCGGTGTGTTAAGTGCTCGTTAAGTGTTCCATCTGTGACAATGGCAGACAAAGCTACCATCGATGATCTGGACGATGTTCAGGCTTTTCTGAACAGAGTGGACTGTCTTGCCAGATTAAAGTATCTGAGCAAACCGGAACTTGTACTAGTGAGCGCCTACCTGGAGATCAAGATCCATGCCAGTGATTCCCGTGTGGAGATCTTGTCCAAGGTTCACCGGCACCTGAAGGCAGAAGAGAAACAGGAAGGCGAGACTCCTAGTACAAGGGAAGGTGAGGAAATAGCTTCCACAGAAAAGGAAGATAAGGGCAGTGACATTGACAGTGATGCAGGTGAGCTTAATATCAGCTTCCTAACAGTCAAAATGCGTGCCCTAGAGATCAATCGCGAGATAGAGTGGAAGAAGTTAGAAGTAGAACGAGAATTAAAAGATAAAGAAATGGAGATGAAAGAAAAGGAATATCAAAATGGTCCCCAAATTCAACGAGAGAGAAGTTTCGAAGTTCTTCGCAGCCTTCGAGAAAGTCGCTGCCTCTTTGGAGTGGCCAAGGGAGAATTGGGCCATCATGATACAGTCAGTCCTGACTGGGAAGGCCCAAATCGCCTACTCTACGTTATCCCTTGACGACTCCCGCGATTACGATATGGTGAAGAAAGTGGTGCTCATGGCGTACCAATTGGTACCTGAGGCGTACAGGCAGAAGTTCCGAAACCTGAAGAAGACCTCAGAGCACACTTTCACCGAATTCGCCACCATCAAGGAGCGACTTTTTCAAGAATGGTGTGCCTCTCGGAAGGTGGAGACCAAGGAAGACCTCGAACAGCTGATTCTGCTCGAGGACTTCAAGGATTGTTTATCTGGAGACCTCAAGACGTACTTAGAGGAACAGCAGGTGGAGACCTTGAGTGCAGCAGCCACCATGGCTGAAGAGTACATCCTGACTCATAGGCCGTCTGCTAAGTACGTCCCAAGGAATTACCAGCGCCGGTACGACAGACCTCATAATGAAGAAGAAAGACCCGTCCCACAAAGTGCTAAGAAGACGCCCCCGAAGAACAAGTCCTAGCAGTCCAAAACACCGGAGCCCGAGGAGGAATATGGTGTGCTGGACTTGTGGGCAGAAAGGGCATATAGCTGCTAGGTGCCGAGGCAGAAGAGGTGGCAGCGCACGAAGGGAGGTGATGTTGATGAGCTGTGGAACATCACCAGCAGGAAGCCAGTCGACGACGACGCAGGAAGGACCAAGTTTGTTGGCCCCTCACACTTCAACCGGGTATGTAACGAGTGATCATACTGGTAGATCAATTGTAGTGCTCAGAGATAGTGGAGCAGCCCAGTCCCTGATCGTGAAGAGCTCGTTACCCGAGGGAGTAAGTGTGGATGGGCGACAAAAGGTTATCCTGGTTGGGTTTCCTAGGACGCAGTACATCGCCCCCTTAGTGCCAGTACATCTTGACTCGCCTTATTTCAGCGGCACATGTGAGTTGGCAGTAGTCGATACCCTCCCTGTGGCTGGGATTGACGTGGTACTAGCCAACGACTTGGTGACCGATTGGAGCACCAATCATCCCAAGATAGCGGACGAGTCTACCGGAGCAGCACGGTCTGAGGTAACAGGCAATGGTAATGTCCAGGTAAAGACAGACCCGGATTTGAACATGTCTAATTTGTCCTCTCCCCCGCAGATCGACAGTTATCTAGCAGTGTCTCGTGATTCTCTCGACAAGGAACATGAGGTTACGATGGAAGAAGTACCTGAGCTTGAAGAGAGGCCTCGTGTGCAGACACCCACGGATACCAACGAGTCTGGAGCGAAGGCTGAGGTGTGCTTGCGGTATGGCAAGTTACAGCTTGTAGTGAACCAGCCAGAGATTCCCCAGACGTCAGAGGTAGGTGCGGTGTGTTCAAAAGGTCTAGTGCCCTCTTCGGTCCAAGCCAGGCGTGTGGATGTGGCCGGCTATGGACATGACTGGCTCGGGAAGCTTATCCCTCAATTGGCCTCGTGTTTCTTAGCGATACTTTGTTTGATTCTCGTATGTGTTCTCGTTTGTGCTCTCAGTAAGGATCAGTGGACGACCCGAAGGATGATGGCTCCCGTGAACATCGAGAAGAGGTCCCAGGGATTGGAGAGTTGTACTGCAAGTGTTGCAGTTGAAGAAGGGACCTGGGAGGTAATAGATGATACAGGAGGTACGACATGTGATAATGTGAGTGACTGTTTCCGACAGGTTGACACCCCCCGCGTGACTGCTGAGCCTCAATGCAGCGTTATGTGGAACGTTGGTCGACCTGACGGTGGCAGAGCGAATGCCACCTGCGACGTACGAACAGCCCCGTTGGGACTAGGTGTGGACCTAGTAGAGTATGCTGTAAGTACTGTTTTACTCGCGGTCGCTATCACTCTGAATTATCAGACCCCTGTATTCCAGGTTCCTGTCTCCCTGAAGGACCATCGGACCGGCACCAGAAATGCCGTCTGTGGTCAGCCATCATCGGTGCCACGACATAAGGAAGTGTCGAGTCACCCGAAATCGTGTCGAAACCAATCCGTACTCGAGAGATGTGAGACGACGCCCCTGCTTGACATCGCAGTGGAGACGTGGAAGGTTACGCCAGACAGGACATCGCCTTCAATTTTAAAGTTCCCATTGAGCCGGAATTGCCCAGTAGGACAATTCTGTAGACGAGACAGCCTCGCAATTCCAGATCATAAAGCATGCGTGTCCATTTGGAGTTGTGTCGTCGTACTAATTTGGTTTGTGTTTTTTTATAGAACCCCAAACCAAATTCTTTTTGGTGGGGAGGTGTTACGAACCCGGATCCAGCGTCCGTGCCTGGAGCAGTGACAAACACGCCATCTGTGGGTCAGCTCCCGAAACCCCCGCCAAACGAACGACGACACCTAGTGAGGACAGCGTGTACTGGCCTCGAGGACCAGTTTCCAGTCTGGTTCAGCGCTCAACACCGCCGCTCCTGACCTCTGGTGAGGTGGTGCTCCGACGACAGCGCCATCTATGGAGTGGATATGTCGGGCGTTTGTATCTGAGCCTGTGAGTGTGGTGTATTAGTGTCCCGGTTATTAATGACGTGTCTGCTTACAGAGCCGACCTGGGACCACTGTGTTGAAGGTGGAGTCAGTCTACCCGAGGCAGCCAGTCTCCATACAGTGAAGTTTGCTGCAACTGTCGTGACGTCGTCCCCCCGGATGAACACTGTGGTGTGTTAGCCTGCCATTGGAGTGGCAGTTAAAGGATTTACCCGGGACCGACGGTTGGAGACGATAATCCACTGGGGTATTGAGGACAGGAGGGTGATTGGTGATATCACACGAGACTCCTGTCTAGGGCGTACCCCTTTTATCGTTCGTGGAGTGGCCGTACCAGCCTTGGTGGCTCCGTACCTGCCAGCAGACCTGCTGGACGTGTGGTTGACGGCCTCCACGACGGTGCCCCCAGTGGACCTGTGTTGTGGCTGACCTGTGGCCAGGGTAGACTCGGCGTTCCCAGAGGACACGTCTTGAGGCCACGAAGAAAGCACCGCGGACTCAGCACCTAGCTTCGAGGATCCATAGTCTCCAGCAGAAGACTAGATTGTGCACGATCCCCTTGTAAAGTGTTAATACCCCTCCCCCTTGTGTACGTTTTACTTTTATATATTTAAATGGTGAAGGTTATATTATATTATATTAAGTTCTTACCTTTCTTTCCCTACTCCCTTTAAGTTACTTGCGTCACGGATCGCATCTCTTGATAGCCTCTACTGGCTTGGGGCCGGATATATATCTTCCTCTAACTACATCAGAGTGAGAACCCTGTTGCGTCCCGAGAGGGCCGTAACAGTACCATACTCAAGATTGTTTTAACAATTTCACTCATTTTTTATGGGGTGAGAAAAAAATACCTATTTTGAAGTCCAATGTTAATTCTATCTTATTCAAATGAAATGAAACGCACATTATTTTGAATAGGACATTCAATGTTGATTTTTCAGCATTCAAAATAATTATTTCTTGCATTGAATACAGGATACCATAATTTTACATTCTCTCGAATATTACGTTTCTGGACTCATAATCGGAAACTATATCAGGGAGGAGTCCTGATCTTCCTCCTGTTTCTTGTTCTTCTTCCGAGATTTCCACATAGATATTAAATTTAATGCTAGCAAAGGTTTCTGAGGAATTAATGTTCTTAGCCACCATTTTACATTCCACCTCATTATTACCATCTTGAAGTTCAAGTTTCATTACCACAAATGGTGGTAATGAATTTTCTTTAATTGGAAAATCATACTTAGAGAATCCCTGGATAAATATATCTTGACTTGCAGCATGCGTACATGATATCCACAATTTGTCCATGTCGAATTTTTTTCTTTTATTATGTGATTTGGTCCGTACTGCATTTATATGGTTTTGTAATTTAACATCTTGTATTTCACTTTGATCTGTATAAACATTAGGTTTCAAATCATTAATATTCCAAGGAAATATTAAAATAATTGGATTTTTGGTATAATATCCCTTGTCGTAACTAGAATTTTGCCATACATAATTTGTGTTATTTGAGACAATATTATTATCTAAATATCTGTGGATTTTATTGTAATTTAAAAGGAAGCTATTAAAAGGCTTAATGATTGTATTCTCACTTTCGATTCTATTCTTAGGATTATACGAAATTGGTGGTTTAGGAATAATTACGAGACCTTTATAGGTATTTATATCTCTGATAAACGGGGAGAATAATGATTCCAACTTTGAGATGATTATATTAGATTCTTCAGAGGACTCTGTTGTTGTTGTTGTTGAACTGATGGTGGATGGTAATGTTGTTTCTTGAAGTACTTCAGAGGACGTTGTTGTTGTTGTTGTTGGACTGATGGTGGTTTGTAATGTTTCAGATAATTTTGTTATTGTTGGACTGATGGTGGATTGTAATGTTGTTTCATGAATCGGATCATGTCTGATAGCCTTACTGACATTAATAAGTTTTCCGCGTAAATAAATAATTATTATAACGACTATAATTAGGATTATAGCAACTAAAATTCTTATTAACCCCATTGCTACTTTTTTCTTTTTTTCCTATTGTTTTTTAGTTATAATAAATTCATAAAAAAATTATTTTAACAGAATATCAAACATATGCTGTACATTTGTTTCTTTAAAAAAATAGAGGTTTAATAATAATGGAAAATTGATTTTTATTAGCTTTTAATTATATACAAACTTTTTCTGAATCGAATGGATATGTCCATAAACGACATATCCTATACGAAGCCTCTGCTTCAGTAGTAAATATGGCTAATGGTTATTGTTATGTAGATAAATCGGTCTTTCATTTCCCCTTCAAATGCATTAATAGGTATCTAGATATAAATACAAAAACGAACAAAGATGAAATAACAGATGAAGAATTAAACCAAAATCAAGAAGAATTAAATAACTTAAGCGAATGTCTAGAAACTCTGGTGTCAGAATATGATATAAAATATGTCTGGGTCTATGGAAATAATCAAATCTTATTCCAATTACCTGTTTTACAAAATCTGGCAGTCTTCGATATCCGAAATAAGAACATCCACACATTTAGAGACAAAATAACAATAAATAAATCTTTTAATAAATCTCGAAATGTATTATACCGTCGGGGTAATATTTATACATTTCCACCAGTTTTACATAGTATTACAAATCTTTGTCATTTACTCGCCCAAAATTTGATTAATGGATACCATGATTCCACAAAGAGTATTACCTTCTATACCACAAATAAAAACAGCAATAATGATCTACAGTGTAATTTTCATTTAGAAGGTGAGAGTAGTTCAACTTGTGCTTGTCTGTTGAATGAAATAAACCGCCTTACTCTTATGTTCATATCGGCTAGTCAAGAGCTATATACGACAGAATATAAAGATTACATTAATAGTAATCATAGGGATAAGGAACGAATGTGCCAATATATGGCTGAACGTGAAGTCGAATACAAACTGCAAGCGCTGTTGCTCAGTATGGTTTGGCCCGAGAAAATACATTGGCAATGTAGGAGAAACATAAATGGAATGGATGTAGGCGTAACAATTCTAAACTCTCTTGTTAAAAATAAATATAACTGGATTCAATGGGAGGTTAGGAATTTTAACAAACACATAATGAAGCAAACAAGGGTGAATCATCAAGATTCATATATCATAGCAAATATTCTGATCTTTTTAGGGTATGAAGAAACACATAATATATGTAAACTACCATAACAACAATCCTAAAACATTTCATGCTAAGAAGATAATAAAACTAAATTATTTTCAAATGCATGACTTAGGAAAGAACCTGGGACATTGTTTAGCTTAACAATATGAAAGATGCAAGAATAAGGATTTTTTTTTTCAATGGTCACAAAGGGTTGACATGTTTCATTCCATATTAATTTCACTGTAATTTTCATTAAATAAAAGTGTGCATGTTTTTATTTTTTTAAATTTTGCCTTGGTAATTATTATTCAGTGTATTCAGTGTAGATTATCGAAAGGGCAGGACTGTATGGGACATATGTTGTTTTCCTTGTGTTTGTGAATTGCCTAGATAAGCTAGATAGTAATAAGTACCACATAAAAGTCCCGGTTCTGACTAATAGCTGGTTGCCGGAAGCACTGTGTTAGCTGAGCCACATATATAAATATCCGTGGCCACTCTCACTACATCCACTAACGGACGGCCATCCAGCCAGCCCACCACACACGCTTTGCTGCCCTTCCAAGAAAAAGTTGTACGAAGATGCTTTCCCAGATTAACCCTAGGCAGAGACAAGCTGAGTTGATTAAAAACTTGAAAAGAATGGAAACACACTTGAAGAAGAAAAAGAAAGAGTTGATTTACCTCAAGAATGAGAATAAGATGTTAACACAGAAGAATGTTGTTATCTACCAGAAGTTTCCACCAACCAACAAGAGAGTGAACTAGAAAATAGAATATATAAGGGAGGAAGAAAAAGAAAGAGTTGTTTTACCTCAAGAACGAGAATAAGATGTTAACACAGAAGAATGAAGTTTCCACCAACCAACAAGAGAGTGAACTAGTACCTCAAGAACGAGCGTAAGATGTTAACACAGAAGATGCCACCAACCAACAAGAGAGTGAACTAGAAAATAGAATATCCACTATTATTAAAGTGTTTATAATAATAATAATAATAATAATAATAATTTTTATTTGGGGGAACATTGTTGAAAAAACATCACAAATACAATTACAAATTATTACAGAAAATTACATAAAAACAGCGTTGATTTGAAAAACAAAAAAATAAAACAATAAATAATAAATAAACAATAAATAAATCTTTTAATGAATCTCGAAATGTATTATACCGTCGGGGTAATATTTATACATTTCCACCAGTTTTACATAGTATTACAAATCTTTGTCATTTACTCGCCCAAAATTTGATTAATGGATACCATGATTCCACAAAGAGTATTACCTTCTATACCACAAATAAAAACAGCAATAATGATCTACAGTGTAATTTTCATTTAGAAGGTGAGAGTAGTTCAACTTGTGCTTGTCTGTTGAATGAAATAAACCGCCTTACTCTTATGTTCATATCGGCTAGTCAAGAGCTATATACGACAGAATATAAAGATTACATTAATAGTAATCATAGGGATAAGGAACGAATGTGCCAATATATGGCTGAACGTGAAGTCGAATACAAACTGCAAGCGCTGTTGCTCAGTATGGTTTGGCCCGAGAAAATACATTGGCAATGTAGGAGAAACATAAATGGAATGGATGTAGGCGTAACAATTCTAAACTCTCTTGTTAAAAATAAATATAACTGGATTCAATGGGAGGTTAGGAATTTTAACAAACACATAATGAAGCAAACAAGGGTGAATCATCAAGATTCATATATCATAGCAAATATTCTGATCTTTTTAGGGTATGAAGAAACACATAATATATGTAAACTACCATAACAACAATCCTGAAACATTTCATGCTAAGAAGATAATAAAACTAAATTATTTTCAAATGCATGACTTAGGAAAGAACCTGGGACATTGTTTAGCTTAACAATATGAAAGATGCAAGAATAAGGATTTTTTTTTTTCAATGGTCACAAAGGGTTGACATGTTTCATTCCATATTAATTCCACTGTAATTTTCATTAAATAAAAGTGTGCATGTTTTTATTTTTTTAAATTTTGCCTTGGTAATTATTATTCAGTGTATTCAGTGTAGGTTATCAAAAGGGCAGGACTGTATGGGACATATGTTGTTTTCCTTGTGTTTGTGAATTGCCTAGATAAGCTAGATAGTAATAAGTACCACATAAAAGTCCCGGTTCTGACTAATAGCTGGTTGCCGGAAGCACTGTGTTAGCTGAGCCACATATATAAATATCCGTGGCCACTCTCACTACATCCACTAACGGACGGCCATCCAGCCAGCCCACCACACACGCTTTGCTGCCCTTCCAAGAAAAAGTTGTACGAAGATGCTTTCCCAGATTAACCCTAGGCAGAGACAAGCTGAGTTGATTAAAAACTTGAAAAGAATGGAAACACACTTGAAGAAGAAAAAGAAAGAGTTGATTTACCTCAAGAATGAGAATAAGATGTTAACACAGAAGAATGTTGTTATCTACCAGAAGTTTCCACCAACCAACAAGAGAGTGAACTAGAAAATAGAATATATAAGGGAGGAAGAAAAAGAAAGAGTTGTTTTACCTCAAGAACGAGAATAAGATGTTAACACAGAAGAATGAAGTTTCCACCAACCAACAAGAGAGTGAACTAGTACCTCAAGAACGAGCGTAAGATGTTAACACAGAAGATGCCACCAACCAACAAGAGAGTGAACTAGAAAATAGAATATCCACTATTATTAAAGTGTTTATAATAATAATAATAATAATAATAATAATAATTTTTATTTGGGGGAACATTGTTGAAAAAACATCACAAATACAATTACAAATTATTACAGAAAATTACATTAAAACAGCGTTGATTTGAAAAACAAAAAAACAAAAAAAACAAAAAACATACATGGGTTGACAATAGAGGGGTAAGGTAGGTTACAGGGAATTTATTAGGTATAGCTTCGTTTTTAACTTAAACTGGTTGAGAGAGGTACTGTCTTTAACATGGTTGGGAAGGTCATTCCACATTCTGGGCCCCTTGATTTGTAGAGCATTTCTGGTTTGATTAAGTCGTACTCTAGGAATATCAAAACTGTATTTATTTCTGGTGTGGTGCTCATGGGTTCTGTTACAACCTTCTATGAAGCTTTTGAGATCAGGATTGGCATTACAGTTTAGCGTTTAATATATGTATAATACACATGAGAGAATGTGCAGTGACTTAATGTCTAACATATTCAGGGATTTGAGTAGGGGTACCGAGTGATGTCTGGGGCCAGAATTGGATATTGTCCTAATAGCAGCTTTGTGTTGAGTAATTAGAGGACGTAAGTGATTTTGGGTAGTAGAGCCCCAAGCACAAATACCATAGTTATGGATAGATAAGGGAGTAATAGAGAGTCACCAGGGCAGGGCGTGGTACATAATATCTGATGTTAGAAAGAATGCCCACAGTTTTTGAAACTTTTTTTGAAATGTGTCCCTGGAAATTCAGCTTGTAGTCAATGAGAATGCCAAGGAATTTGCCATCTAATTTGTTACAAATTTGGGTATTGTTTAATTTGAGATTTATTTGATTAGAGGATTTATTGCCAAACAGAATATAGAAAGTTTTGTCAATGTTAAGGGTGAGTTTGTTGGCAGTTAGCCACAGATGGACTTTATTTAGCTCAGTATTTACTGTGGCATTTAGAGCAAGGGGATCAGGACTGGAGTAAATGAAGGTTGTGTCGTCAGCAAATAGGATTGGTTTGAGGTATTGGGAGGCATTTGGAAGGTCATTAATGTAGATGAGAAAGAGGAGAGGGCCAAGTATGCTGCCCTGGGGAACACCAATGTTGATGGGTAGGGTGGGAGAAATTGTATTATTCACAGAAACACATTGGAGCCTGTCAGTAAGGTAGGATTTGAGGTATTGTAGGGAGTGTCCTCTGACACCATAATGATGTAATTTAAGAAGAAGGTTTTGGTGGTGAAAGCTTTACGCAGGTCAACAAATAACCCAACAGGGAACTCATTTTTATCAAGAGCTGTATGAATCGAGTTAAGCATACTAATAAGTGCATCGTTAGTGCTTTTTTTGGGCCTGAAGCCATATTGGCAAGGGCTAAGTATATTGAGTTTGGCTAGATATGAGTAAAGCTGCTTATAGATTAGTTTTTCAAAATTTTTTGACAAGTTTGGCAGGATTGATATAGGTCTGTAGTTGTTAACATCTGTGAGATCACCACATTTGTGGACAGGCGTTACTCTCGCTTTTTTTTAGAATATCTGGAAAGGTTTGGAGTTCAAGTGACTTGTTGAAGAGCAAAGCAATAGCAGGGGCTAAAGATCCAGAGGCTTTTTTTGTAGATTAAAGTTGGTATATCCTCAAGGGCACCAGACTTGGTTTTAAGGGAAAGGATTATCTCATTGACGTCAATGGAATTAATAGGCTTTAGGTACAGAGACTGGGGATAGTTCCCTGTAAGATAGTCCTTAATGTCAGTACTGGAAGATGGAATATCATTAGCAAGGGATGAACCAATGGAAGAGAAGAACCTATTGAACTCAATAGCAGAATCAGAGGCTGAAAGCTGACCATCGTTATTAGACAGGAGAGTCGGTTTGTTATTTAAAGACTTCTTTGATCCCAATATTTTTGAAATTGTTCTCCATGTTTGTTTAATGTTGCTCTTTATTTGGGTAATGTTTGTTTGTGTGTGTGTGTGTGTGCCAGATTTAACCTTGTTTGTGTTAATATGCTATAAAATTTGTGGGAAGATGCTCTGGGAAAATGAAGGAAATCAACCATTCCAATAAATGTATTTTTCTAACTACATACATAAATACAATAATTATATTATAAAAAAAAAGTACCACCTAATTTAATATCATAAAATTGTGTAGTGAGTACAATAGGGCATGAATGATAGATACTACTACTAACCTTAAATATGGCACGAGCCAAGTTTAATTAATAAAGCTTAGGTAGGGGAAAATCAACAGAGGTGGTCACAGCAATAATAACAATTGAGTTGGCCCACCCACATCGGGTGGCCCTGGATGAATTATTAAATAATTAATCATCAGTAGGGGGCCATTTCTTGATATATATTTAGTAAAAATGTAAGGTCCTCAATGAAAGCATTATCTAATTGAGACTTACTAATAGACTCTTGGTAGAAGATAGCATCTGCTATGTCTTCATGCCTGCAAAAATAGGCTGCCGAGTGCAAATGATGAGGATAATTTGAAGAATAATGGCGTGCTAAATGTAAGTGTTGATTATACCTTTTACTGGGTATCAGGTAAAAAGGACAATTTCGACATTGACAAGCATTACCCAACAGCCCTACATTTGGTCGGTATTTCTTATACACTTCTTCAAAAGTATCATTTGTTACCTGAACTCCTTGTCCAGAAGCCTCTATTAGGATTTGTGACCTTGTCATGGGGCGCACAATTTCTCTGTGTGTTGATAAATATTCCTGCAACCACAAATCCTTTTTATGTTGAACAATTATATTTTCAAACTCCTTGTAAATATTGAGACAATTCTCCTGGTGAACCCGCTGAGTCACTAAAGCTTGGACGTTATCACTGACATTTGAAGTTAGCCGTTCACGAGAGTCTCTATACTGTAGGGCATGTGCAGTATAAATAAACACGTTGTGTTCATTAAACATATTGTCAATAACGTCTTCCTTTAGACCAACTTCTTTAGCAAAAATTCGCAATGAAAACCAAGATATATCTCCAGCCAGAAAAACATCCCATAGCTTCTCTACCTTTTTCATATCCACAGCTATGGGGATCTGTTCAATTAACTTTTCCTTAATATTTTGCATGTCCTCGTCTTTAAAATGTTTTCTGGCTGTCTTCTCAACCTCTTCTAAGGTATAAAAATCCTTAAGGGTTAGGTTTTCTGAGGTCGCAATGTAGTTCTTCACCCATTCTTCTTTAAGCTTTTCATCAACAAGTGTTTTGGCAAAGAAATCAGTAAAGGGTGTGGAATTCTTTTCCTGTTTCTTATATTTAGAAAGGCAACGACCAATGTATTCTAAAAGAATCATCCTCACAACTTTGATAACAACTTTATCCTCTAGAGGAGTCTCATCACTTCGTTGATGTAAGTAAAGTATAAACATAGGTTTAATTAGTGACTCACATTTTATGGGTTTTTCCCCCAAATTTCTTTCAAAACTCTCTGTCATGAGTGCTTGGGCCGTGTCATTGATAAGCACTTGCCAATATTTCTTAAAACTTGGTCGGTGGAGATACCCCGATGTTGCTGTTGCTTCTATGTGTGCAATACGAAATCGCACAAACTCGGGCCTAGGCTGAGTTGGGTTTTCAAACAGAATCCTCATCCAGGTCACTCCTAAGGCTGCCATGTGAATGTCAAAATCAATAATGTATGGATTTTTTGTGATTGCATAAGTCGCACACATCGCATAGAGTCTTGTACCCATTAATGGGGCCATAATTTGGGAAGCATCTTGAGAAAAGATCGGGATTATGGCATTAAAGTTATTATCAGATACCAATTCCACTACTTTGCTCTTTTCTATGGCAACCTGGCTCATGATAGTATATGGCCATTTCAGTATACTTCTAACACTATATGACCATGGATTGATTGTTACAGAGTTACTATGTGGAGCATACACGGGAATGCCAGAGATCGTAAACAGTTTTAAAAACTCATATTTATTATTACTATTCAACATCATGGGGAAATCTCGATCTTGCAAGTCACATATAGTGGAGGTCATTGTTACTTGACAATAATCATCTGGATCATTTTTAATGCACATTATCAACTTTTTTTGTTCTTCATAAATCTCCATGAACATTTTACAATCATTTCTATAATCTTCATCTGAATGACCTTTCATCTGAAGACATTTAGTTTCATATTTTCCACCTCTTACTGTTGTACTCAGAATAGTTTCAGCCAGATCTTTTTCATTTTGGAATTTTTCAGTTGTTAATATTACTCTTATTTTATTAAGCAAGGATCTTAACTCTAATTCATATTTTTTAAATTCTTTTTGTTCTAACCGATCTCGAATAGATCTACTACTGAGTTCCTCACTAGCTTGAATTGATTTCAAAATTCTTTCCATTAAAGGTAATACATCTGAAGGAACTGGTTCTTTCTTATTATTAATTTGAATAATAACAGAATTCCATTGTCGAAATACTTCATTCAACTCAAATAATGATATACGACGAAACTGGGGTGAAATGTGACATCCGTTATTACCATATATTAATCTAAGTTGTTTCACTTGTTCTTGTTCACAGGGAAAATATACCCACTCATTCAGGTAGAATTTGTCCTTGGCTATACCCCCTGGCAGTAAGAAACCTTTCACTGACAACTTCAGGATCGATGAAGTTCCATCAAAATATGTATCCAACAATTTTCTTCATCTCTTCCTCTAATTCATCTGACGTTTTCGCCCAGAAAAGTGAAGGCATATTGGTACTACCATTGTGCAAACGCGACCTTATATCCAGACTATACTGAACGGGAAAGTCACATCCCACACCTAACACAAAAACCTCACAAATCTTATTCTCAACCTCATTCATTTTGTCAATAACATGACTTGGCTGAATCAATGTTGTATTATGATGGCCGTCAGTAATAAGAAACACTTTGATATACCTCTCCTTACATTGGTAAACCTCATGTACAATAGTTTGTAGGGCACCAGTCAAATCTGTTTGACCATTAGCAAAATCACTATTTATTAGGTTTGTTTCTGATCGTTTTAATTCAACTTTACTGCCAAACACGAACAGATTCGTTCTCCCTACCAAATGAGGTGCCACATATTCGTTCCACCCTGTCATTACACCATTCCAGTAAATGAACATGGATCCTGACACATCTGCCATGAGAATATTGTAGGTACTTGCTTGATGAGACACATTATTCTTTGGATCCGCTCCCGTTAATAATAAATCTGGTACTTTAGCTGGCATCTGGAACACTATGTGAGTCTTCTCTTCACCTTCGACATTCTTCTCTTTAATAATACAGAGTTCCATTTCCAATATCCCAAAATCATTCGTCTCTTGTTCATCATCTTCCTCTATTATAACCATTTCAGGCGGGAGGGGGGGCAACATTAACTGCTGTGTAGATTGTTCTAAAAAAAAAAAAAAAAAAAAAAAAAAAAAAAAAAAAAAAAACACACATAAACATATATTAAAATAAGAAAAAAAAGGTATATTGTAAAAAAATGTATATAAACATCTATATATTCGTATTATTACCTACCATCCATTGTTTCCTCTTCTAAAAAGGGACTTGGACTTCTAGATTTGGGGTTCGTTTCAGCTTTCTTCAAGTAATTTCTCATTATGTCAGTTTGTCTTTAAGGAGAGGATGCGGAGGGCATCCTGACTGCTAATAAACTGAAGGCTCAGATGATATTCAACTCCTTTTATATAATCATACAACATGCACTTCACTTCTGTTTCATTGTCACTGATGTATCCAAGATGGACTGTATAGTAGGCATAATGTATTGTAAGATTTTTCTAAGGTACCTGATGTTTGAACACATATGATGTTTAAATATTTTTTTTTATGAAGAAGGTTTGAATCTTTTTCTTATTGGATTATCATCATTGTCTTCAACATTTTCCATTAATTCTTCATCATGTTCTTTTAAATTAAAGAATTGATTGGCATCGTATTCTGCCTGAACCTTACCCCGATTATTAATAAATTCTATTATACCACACATAATTAAACTTATTCCAGTTTGAACCAAGGCATGTATTATTATTGTACTAGAAGAAGTTGGTTGATAGTGTTTCATATCTTTCATGTCTAATGAAAGAAGCATTAATAATTTGTCAACCTGTTCATTCTTGTTATTTTCAATGCGTTGTAAACTAATTATAATCTGCTTAAAAATCAGGTTTATTGACGATAAATTTTTTTTTTTTTTTTTATTTTAAAATTTCCCAAATTTTATTTGGGACAGTGTTAAGTGTTCGATGGAATATGGTCATTGCCGGGCACTGTGTTGGTATGCTTGACGGCTCCCGCACCCTGACGATGTCGCTGAAGTGTGGTGTACCGTCGTCGATGTCCGTGTTGGGTTACACGCTCCGCTGCCAGTACCGGGGTCAACCGCGCACCTGTTATCGGTGTGGTCACGAAGGTCATCTGGCTGCGGCGTGCGACGTGGGAGCAACTGGTCGGGTGCATGTTCTTCGTGTGGAGGATTTTCCGCCCCTGTTGCGTTCGGACGGTGTGGGTGCTGTGCCTGAGGCGCCTGACTGCCTGTCTGCTGCTCCGCCTGTTGAGGCGAGTTCTACGGCCCGTGCGACACGTCAGGTGCCTGCTGTGGCCCCTGGGGTTGTTGAGCCGGTGTGTGAGGGTGACGGGCCGTCGCCTGCGCTGCGTGTAGTGAAGGGTGTCCCGGTGGAGGTTCATGTCCCACCCCCGCCTGTGGATGTGGTAACGGCTCCCGGGGATGCGGGTTCTGCTGTTTTGGAGGGGGTGCTTCGGCAAGGTGAGGTGCCTGCCGTGCCTGTGTGTGTTAACGACTGTAGTTCTGCTCTTTCCATTCCTTTGCAGAAGCGTGCACGTCGGTGTTCTGAGGCTGTTTCCGTGGATGATGTAGACAGTGTGGGTGATGTGGCCTCTGTGGACTCTTCGGACGGTGCGGGTGTGGCCTGTGTGGATGTAACGATGGTGGCCGTGCCTGCGGCGGGGCCTGCTGGGCGTGGTGTGGTGCGGCCTGCCTCGAAGCGTTCGCGGCGGGCTCGGAGTGTGCCCCCTTCGTGGTGTGCCTTGGGAGGAGGTGGGGGAGTATGGTGCTCAGCTGGCGTCCCCCGCCGTGGATGATGGTGCTGTTCGGGGCTCCGAAGTTGCTACCTGTGCCCCCCCTCCTGCGTCTCCTGCTGTTGGGTCCCCGCAGTGGGGGCTGTCCCTGATGATCGGGACCTCGTCGTGATGTTGCGGAAAGATGTGCGCCGGGGGGCCTCGGCTCCTGTGCCCTGTGGTGGGGTCGCTGCCGCGCCTGCATCCCCTGCTGTTCCCCCTCCTTCCTTGCCCAGGTCTGGGGGTTGCCTAGTCCCGTCTGCTGGGGTCGTGCCCTGTGAGGGTCCGGAGTTGGGCCCTTATCGGGATGCCCGGGTGCTTCCGATCCCGTGGTGCTCGTCCACTATCTGGGTATCGTCAGAGAAGGAGTTTGTTTATAGGGTGCCGGATAGGATGTCTCAGCCGAGGGCACTGCCTGATGGCCGGCTGCCCGCCGACCTGTGGGTGATTTGGGAAGCGTACTGTTTGCGCTTTCCGATACGTAAGTTTCCGAAGAAGTATTAGTTCCCGTCTTGCGCACACCGCTACGCCGTGCCTGGATCAGCTGCCGCCGTGACCACGACTACCCGCCCCCCGGTGCGGGAAGTCTCCCTCTAACGTTCGCCTCTGTTTTCGTCGCCACTCCTCTCTCTACGACCCATCACATCTACCGCTTTTGACTTTCTTCTCCTCCTTACCATCAACGCGTCTCCTTACATCTGTCCTGGTGCAGTCATCGGGAGGGTCACCCCTTCATGCAAACTGCACCTATTCTCAAGAAGAAGATATTAACTGCGTTCAGATTGAACATCAGATAAGAATAGGCTCGCATGTTGAGTGTCCTGAAGGCCTGCAGGGGAAGAGACTAGTTTTCAATCCAGAGGGTGAGGCTAATATCTGCCTTATGCAGTGTGTTGCAGCTTATAAATGTTTTGCTAAAGGATAATATTCGTAAATATTAATAATAAAATAAAAAACACCTGGATAGTATTCGTAAACGATGTGGAGAAGCGAGATGGTGTCTCAGACACATTAATTGACCAGCAGATGTCAATTCTGCAGTAACATTTGAGGACATCACCAAGGTGGAGAAAATAAATAGAGTCAGTATATTTATCTATTCACTAGAAAGAGAAGAAAATGCGAGTCGACGACGACATTATATCACACTAGCTAGGAAAGGAAGGGGCGGGCATAAAGACATTATTTCATTATTGATGTTGGAAGCTCAATACTTAGTACTATTAACAGATTTTAACCAGTATGTACGCAATATTAACTCCCGCCCTGAAAAGTTCCCATCTAACCACAGCTTTTGTTATTGTTGTTTGATAACGCTCCCACCAGACCGTATGTTAGCTCACGAAGATACATGTAAAGTACATCAAACTCCTAAATTTTATCCTGCAGAAAATTACTTTCCGCAATTATGGACGGAGATATGTTTCTAGTCACACGTGCTTTTTGTGATTTTGAGTGTATGTTAGATCGCTTAAACCCTAAAGGGATGATATAATCACGTCACAATTCGGTGGCATATGCTTACATTGTCATTGACAAACAGATGAACATTGTCGAGAATGACACCTATCTAGGTAAGGACGCTGTCAATCACTTTGTAAGCACCCTAGAAACGTCATGGGCTAGAATCAAGAGGGGTCTAGTATCCTATGAACTTCACATGTACCAGCAACAGCAAGCAATATTTGAGAAAAAACAGCCTGTGAACTCTGTGTTGAACCTTTTAACGGGAATGATGTAATCAAAGTCCGTCATCATCACGACCAAACAATAAGATTCCACAATTATAAAGCGACTTACTATGATAGATGTAATTTGCAGTGTATAAATTCATACAAGTTCCTGTACACTTTTTCGCACAATGCTTCCTATGATTTAGGAGTAATCCTAAACTAGATGAAAGATAGACCAGGAATGAAAATAGATATATTAGCTAGGGACGGATTTAAGTTTATGAAAGTTGATGTGAACAACTTACGATTATTGGACAGTTTAGCCCTTCTCAATGGATGACTTGGAAGAATAGCGTAAGATCAGATTGATAGTAGGAAACCCACCACCTTCACATTGGCTATGTTAAAGGGTGTAAATAAAACTGCCATCCCCCAACTGTTGAAGGGTAAACAATCATTCTGCTATAATTACTTATCATCTATGAGTGTACTAGATGAACCGCACCTTCCTTTATGTGATAAGTTTTACAACACACTGAAAGACGAGGAGTTATCAGAAAAAGAATATAAACAAGCCCTAGAAATTGCTGATCTAGCTAAATGTCGTAACATAGGGAAGTATCTCGTCCTATTCCTCAAAGTAGACACTGGGTTGTTGGCTGATGTGTTCACTGTCTGGCGAGATACCATGCTCACTCTCTACAAATTGGACATTTCCAGCTACATTTCTCTATGCTCCCTCGTCCCCTGGCGCGGCTCCTTCTCTAGTTGTAACTACTGCGCCTTTTAACCCCTCTCTCTCTGGGGGTTCTCACCGCCGTCCTCGTCACGGCCGCCCTCGCTCGATTCCTTCCAGTTCTGCTACCTATCAAGCCTTGTTTGGTCCCGCTTCGTGGGCCAAATATTTTGATCTCCTCCCTCTTGATTCTGCGCCTCCTGACGATTTCTCCCTTCATCGACATCTCATTGATTCCGTGGATGCCTCCATTACTTTCAACCCCACTCGTCTCGGTACACGTGTCGTTGCTGCTCCTTCTCAGGATGCTGCTTCCCGCTTGGCTGCCTTATCCTGCCTTGGCGAGACCCCCGTTCGGGTCTCGAAGAACGCTCAATTGAATGCCAGTGTTGGCACTATTTTGCTCCCGCCCCATGTTGCAACCGGTGTTCGGGACCTGCGCGACTGCCACGACGATATTCGCCATATCCTCGCTGCCCAGGGCCATTCTATTCTCCAGGTGGACACGTTTACTCGTCCCCCTCGTGGTAGTCGCCGTCAACCCCTCCGGGTTGTGAAGATTACCTTTGATGGTAGGACCCTTCCACCCTCTGTCATTCTTGCTGGTGCCAGGTGCTCTGTCCAGAAGTACATTCCTTCTCCTCGGCTCTGCAACAAGTGCTGGAGGTTTGGGCATGGTGCCCTCCGCTGCTCCGGGACTGTCTCTCTCTGTCCTTTGTGTGGTGGCGAGGGTCACTCTATGTCGGAGTGCACTTCTCCCCTGGCTCGTTGCCTCAACTGCGGTGAGGCCCATCCTACCTTCTCCCGTGCGTGTGTCCATTACAAGCTTGAGGCAGCCGTCCTCAACCTGAAGCACCGGGAGCGTTTATCTTTTCCTGAGGCGAGGCGCCAGGTTCGCCGGCTCCCGCCTTATGCTAATATCTCTTATGCTCGCGTGTTGCGCTCTTCCTCTCCTCGTCCTTCCCGCCTTCCTCAGACTCACAACCGTTTCCGGGCCTTGGACCCTGATGCGCCCACTGCCCCCTCCTCTGTTCCTTTGGGTTCTCTCCCGAAGGATCCTCCTCCTGATCCTCTGTCTGGGGTTCCCCTTCCTTCTACCCGGTCTGTCGTGTCTTCTGTGTCTTCTTCCTCGTCCCCCTCCGATCCTCCTTCCCATCCTCTTCCTCCATCTATTGGCTCTCCCCACCGCCTGTCGGTGCGGGCGGATGTCCATCGCTCTCCTAACGGCCGTCGTGTGTGCTCTCGTTCGGCTTCTCCTGTTGAGACACTGGAATCCGTTGCCCGGTACGTAGTTGCTGGGACACCGGTCTCTTTAAGTCAGAAGCGTAAGCCTGGCTCCTCTCCTTCCTCTTCCCCGGCGGGTAAGAAGGCTTCGCTTTCTTCCTCAGCTCCTCCTTCTGGCTCTGTTGCTCCTTCCCCTCCCGTTTCAGTGCTTGCGCCCCCTGTTCCTGCTATGGAGGTTTCTTTGGCCCCTGCTTCCCTTTCGGTTGCTGCTCTTGCTGGGGTGCGCTCCCCTCTTTCTACTCCCCCTCCTCCTGCGGCTGTCCTTGACGGCTCCTCTCCGTTGTCTCCTCCTCTTCCTCCTCCTCCTCCAGACCCTGCCCGCCCACCTCTGCTCTGTTCTCCCGTTTCCTTCCCTCCGTCTTTGCTCAGTTTACCCATGCCCCCTAACCCTGACTTTGCTGACCCTGATCCCGACCCTGATATTCTTTAACGTGCTCTGTTGGTCTTTCGCCTTTGTTTCTTCCTTGTTCTCTGTTTTTGTCCTTTCTCTTCTCGTCGTTGTCCATTCTTCAATGGAACGTTCGAGGTTATTACGCCAACTTCCTCGAACTCCAACTTCTGATTTCGCGGTTTTCGCCCCTTTGTGTCTGTCTCCAGGAGCCAATGCTTGGTGCTCGTCCTGGTCGTTTTCGTGGCTATTCCTTTCTCTCCCCCCCCCCCCCAGCCATTGCTGGGGCTTCTAATTCTTCTGCTCTTTTGATTCGGGCTGATGTTCCCTTTGTTCCTTTACTTTTTCCTTCGCCTCTCCATTGTTCTGCTGCTCGTATCTTTGTGGGGAAATGGTACACAGTTTGTTCCATTTATCTCCCCCCGAGTGTCCCGCTCTCTCTTCCTGATTTGAAACACCTCCTGGACTCCTTGCCGGAGCCTGTGCTCCTGCTGGGTGACTTCAATTGTCGTCATTCTCTTTGGGGTGACGTTCTGACGAATACCCGGGGTCGCCTCCTTGAGCCGTTTCTCCTCTCTTCTTCCCTGTCTCTTCTGAATTCTGGTGAGCCCACTCATTTGGACTCTCGGACTCGCACCCTTTCTTGTCTTGATCTTTCTCTCTGCTCTTCTTCTCTTTACTTAGATTTCACGTGGCAGGTTCTTGATGACCTCCATGGAAGTGATCATTTCCCCATCCTTGTTTCCTTTTTCTCTTTTCGCCCTTCCCTCTCTTTCCCTAGGTGGCAGTTTGCTAAGGCAGACTGGACCCTATTTACCCTCAGTGCTGCTCTCCCTGACCTCTCCCTTCTGCCTCTCTCTCGCGCTCTCCTCCTTTTTCATGACACTGTCTTCAACGCTGCCCTCCGCTCTATTCCTCGCTCTTCCTCTCGGGGTCCACGGAAGTGCGTTCCCTGGTGGAATGCGGACTGTGCTCGGGCTGTCCGCTGTAAGCGTGCAGCCTGGAAGAGGCACCGCCGTAGGCAGACGACCGATTCTTTTCTTTTCTTTCGGAAAGCGAGTGCGGTGGCCCGTAGGGCCATCCGTACGGCTAAACGTGAATGTTGGGCATCTTATGTCTCAACAATTACGTCCGAGACCCCTCTGGCCCAGATCTGGAAGCGTATCCGCAAGATAGCGGGTAAGTTCGTTCCCGATGTTTCACCGGTCCTTCACCTCCATGATACTCTTGTGGCGGACCCGTTGCAGGTCGCTTCCGAACTGGGTTCCCATTTTTCTTCTGTTAGCTCTGGTCTTCATCTTCCCCAATCTTTCCTTCTTCGTAAACCTGTCCTTGAGTCTCGTCCTTTAGATTTCTGCACTCATCTTCAGCTTCCCTATAATGATCCCTTCTCTCTCTCTGAACTTCGTTCTGCCCTGGCCCTCTGCGGTTCTACGGCGGCGGGCTCCGATGGTATTCATTATGAGATGCTTCGCCATCTCCCTCCGAGCACGTCTCAGTATTTACTGAGTCTGTATAATCGGATCTGGGAGTCGTCGTCAGTCCCTGAGGACTGGCTCGATGCCGTTGTCCTCCCTGTTCGCAAACCGGGGTCTCTGGGTACTTCCCCTAAGGACTTTCGCCCTATTGCTCTCACAAGTTGTGTCTGCAAACTCTTTGAACGTATGGTTAACGTTCGTCTGATGTGGTTCCTGGAACACCATCACCTCCTCTCCCCT